>NC_080112.1:22123182-22293524 GCF_950005125.1 Chionomys nivalis | reverse complement strand
AGATTCCGTGAATCTACATGGACCTTCAAATAATTAATACCCATACTACTGAAATTTTTGTATAATGGAAAGGGAAGGAAAAGGTTCAAACTCTTTATGAAACTAGTATTACCATGACATTTAAAATAGATGAAAATTCAACAACGAAGAGAGAATTGTAGGTCAATCTCCCTGGCAAACATAGACTCCAAAATTTTCAATAAGAAACTAGCAAGTCATATTCAATACCACATCCACGAGATTATTCACTGTCATCTGTTGTAAGGAGCTGCGGGCTACGTTCCTGCCACCCCAGCTTCCAGTCGCCTGGCTAGCTTATGCCCCGAAATAATTACGCGGAAACTGTATTATTTTAAACACTGCTTGGTCCATTAGCTCTAGCCTCTTACTGGCTAATTCTCATATCTTGATTAACCCATCTCTAATAATGTGTGTAACACCACGAGGTGGTAGCTTACCAGGAAAGATCTTAACCTGCGTCTGTCTCAGAGAGGAGAATCATGGCGACTGCCTGACTCGGCTTTCTTTCTCCCAGAATTCTGTTCTGTCTACTCCACCCACCTAAGGGCTGGCCTATCAAAGGCCAAGCAGTTTCTTTATTAATTAACCAATGAAAGCAACAGATAGATGACACTCCCACATCAGTCATCAAACTGGCTTCATTCCAGGGATATGAAGATGTTCAATATATGTAAATCAGTAAGCATAATTGACCACATAAATGGACTCAAGGGCAGAGATCATGTGATCATTTCAATTGATTCAAGAAAGGTTTTTCACAAAATCCAACAACCCTTCATGAAAAAACTCTGGAGAGTCTAGGAGTGGATGGAATATATCTCAAAATAATGAGATTTTTCTATGACAAATCACTAGCCACCATATTGTTACATGGAGAAAAGCTCACAGCATTTCAACTAAGAGCAATAACTTGACAATGGTGTCTACTTTCTTCACCTTATTTAATATAATGCTTGAAGTCCAAGCTGGAGTAATAAGATAAGAAATTGAACTAAAAAGGGATACAAATAGAAAAGAAAGAAGTCAAAGTATCCCTATTTGCAGATGACATGATTTTATACTCTAGAGACTCCACTGGGAAACTCCTAGAGTTGATAAACACTTTCAGCAAAGTGGCAGGTTACAAAATTTACATACCCAAATCAGCAGCCTTCTTAAATACCAAAGACAAACAGATGAAAAAGAAACCAGAGAAACAATTTTACTAGCAGCAGCCAAAAATAAAAAAAAAAAAATCTTGGAATAAGCCTAACCAAGAAAGTGAAAGGCTCATACAATGAAAACATTGAAAGAATGAATAAATTTTTTAAAAAGATACTAGAAGATGGAGCGCCTTCCCATGCACATAGATAGGTGGGATTAATAGTGTGGAAACTGACTATTCTACTAAAAGCAGTCTAGTGATTTAATGTAATCACTCTCAAAATTCCATCACAATTTTTTTTTTTGGTTTTTCAAGACAGGGTTTCTCTGTAGTTTTGGAGCCTGTCCTGGAACTAGCTCTTGTAGACCAGGCTGGTCTCAAACTCACAGAGATCTGCCTGCCTCTGCTCCCCAGTGCTGGGATTAAAGGCGTGCGCCACCACCGCCCGGCGCAATTCTTCATAGAGATTGAAAAAACTGTATTAAAATTCTTATGGAAGCACAAAAGACCCTGGATTGCCAAAGGAACCACCATTCTTGGTCTTGTTATACTACAGTTCCACAGTAGTAAAACCAGCATGGTATTGATAGGAAATTGATGCATTGATCGATGGCGTAGAATCAAGGATCCATTTCCAAGCCCATGCACCTAAAGGCAGGTGATTTTTTTTTTGACAGAGATGTCAAATATATATATGAGAGAGAAGATAGCATCTTTGACAAATGGTGCTGGGAAATGAGATATCTACATATAAATACATAAATTCGATCTTAACTCATCCTACAGACAATTAATTCCAAAGAGATCTAAGATTTCAGTCTTAGACCTGCCTGAAACTCTGAGACTTCTAGACGAAAGAGCAGGAAATACACTTTTGGACACAAACTAGAGTAAAAACTTTTTGAATAGGTCTTTGTTCACCCAGGAAATAAGAACAACAATCAAAAAAAGACCTTCATGAAATTAAAGTTTCGTGCTGCAAGGAAAACTGTCAATTGGCTGAAGAGGCGGCTTACGGAGTGGGAAAATTGTCAGCTAAACGCTTCACAGAGGATTAGTATCTAGAATATACAAGTAACTGGGGGAAAAACACTAAATACCAAAAAAAAAAAAACCAATTAAAGTTGTGCTAACGAAATTTAGAAACAAAGCAGAGGTCTCCAAAGAAGGATTACAAATGGGTAAGAAATATTTTAAAATTTGTCACCAGCCTTCTGGAAAAGAAAATTAAAGCTATTTTGAGATTTCATCTTAGAGTCAGAATGGCTAAAGTTAAGAAAACCAAAGACAAGAAATGGTGGTGGTGAAGATGCTAGAATAGAGAACCCTCATGCATTGTTGGTGGGAGTCCAAGTTGGATCAGTCTAGTGAAAATCAGGGTGGCAGTATCCAGAAAACTAGAACTAGACCTACCATATGATCTAACTATTCAGCTTCTGGGTATATGCCCCAAAGGACTCTACATCTTACTATAGAGACACTTGTTCATCCATGTTGATAGCTGCTGTATTCACAATAGCTAGGACAAGAAAATATGTCTATATGTCAATCACCTGATTAATGGATAATGAAAGTGTGATACAGTGGAAAGTTATTCAGCTGTAAAGAAAAACAAAATTAGCAAAACAAATACAGATGGACCTGAAAAATATTAAATGGGCTCAGAAAGACGTTAAATAAGTTCAGAAAGACAAACATGGCATTCACTTTCTCATATATGGATTCTAGGTTTGAATTTATATATATATGTGCATGTACTTGGGAGTGAGTTTATGTAGAACCTAGTAAAGCAGAAAGTTTATATACAGCAAACACAAGTAATATATGAGGATCGTATATAAATGAGTTTTGTTTTATCTCATGTTGTTCCCCATGTATGACTCAGCTGGTTAATCCATTCAAATATATAGAAACAGTTGCTTGAAGCCACACACATATGATACACATAATATTGTATAGTATGATGAACTGTTCAAACACTTGCTAAAATATCTACACCAATAAGAAAACTAATATTAAAAAATTACTAAACTTATGACTTTGATTCTTTACTAAAGGTGAATGGATGAATATAAATTGTGAACCTCAAATATGTAAAAAGGGTTAAAATTACAATATTTAATGAGACTTAAATCTTAAAGTCACCTACACAATATTAAACACCAATACCAAATACTTGGTTTTCTTTTCTGTTTCCCCCTCCATATCAGCAACACTAGCCCCCTTGGGGTTCTTCTGATTTTCTGTTTGACTGTCCTCACCAAGTAATGTTTATGGCTGCAGGCTCTCTAGTTCATAGCATTGCTAGAAGTGCTGATGAAATTGGAAGTGGGTTTGTACAGACACCTATAGAAATTTGAACTTTGGCTTGCACATGGACACAGGGGCAGATACAAGTTAGTGCTTTGGTTTGCTCTGGTCTGGCCTTTACTTCTCTCATAGCCCCATTGTATTGGAGCCTCTGTTACAGGCTTACTCTAATTTTTCTTTTTTTTTTTCTTTTTTTTTTTTGAATAGATAATTTTATAGAGAAAGAAAGTTTTTTTTTCTTGCTGATTTTTTTTATTAATTAATTAATTTAATTATTAAAGATTTCTGCCTCTTCCCCGCCACCACCTCCCATTTTCTCCCCCTCCCCCAATCAAGTCTTCCTTCCTCCTCAGCCCAAAGAGCAAGCAGGTTTCTCTGCCCTGTGGGAGGTCCAAGGACCACCCACCTCCATCCAGGTCTATTAAGGTGAGCATCCAAACTACCTGGGCTCCCACAAAGCCATTACATGCAATAGGATCAATAAAATTGATTTGATTATTTTCCTGGTTGGCCTTGATCTCCTAAAGAGTACACCCTCCAGTGTACTAGCATCAGTCACCCAGTTTACAGTCTGTGCTTCTTTCCAAGCCACGCCCCTACTTTCTTTTTTTTTTTTTTTTTTTTACTTATTTATTTATTTTTATTCTTTTTTAATTAAAATTTCCACCTGCTCCCCATTTCCCATTTCCCTCCCCTCCTCCCAAATATTGCCCTCCCCCCACTTCCCTCCCCCTATCCCCACTCCTCTTCTCCTCCCCCCACTCCATTCCCCCTCCCTCTCGATACTGAAAAGCAGTCCAAATTCCCTGCCCTGCGGGAAGACCAAGGTCCTTCTATCTACGTCCAGAAAGGTGAGCGACCAAACAGGCTAAGCTCCCACAAAGCCAGTTCATGTATTAGGATTGAAACCTAGTGCCATTGTCCTTGGCTTCTCATCAGTCTTCATTGACCGCCATGCTCAGAGAGTCCGGAATCAACCCATGCTTATTCAGTCCCAGACCAGCTGGCCTTGGTGGGCTCCCAATAAATCAGTTCCACTGTCACAGTGAGTGCACGCCCCTACTTTCTGCAGGATCTTGAAGACGAGCCCTTCTTTAGCACAGGTGTCCATCATCAAAATAATGTCTAACTTCATGACTGGGAGAAAGTTTCTGAAGTTCTTACATTTGATGATGATTAGGAGTCTTAGGCTTTTAGGCCTCCTCAAGTCACACCCATGGCTTTAAAATTGTTTCTGACAGATATGTGACACCTCTAAGGAGCTAGGAACTCTGAAGTTCTGGGTTGTTCTGTGCTTCCAGAAGCTTCTGAAGTGCTATCAGATTCAGACACGTCAGAACAGGGAATTCAAAGTGAGAGGGGACTTGAAGGTGAAGGTGTTTGGATCCTTCAAAGTATTTCAGGCTTTCAATATGCTTGGGTTCTCTGAAGAGCAGTGGGCTTTTTAAGTGTAAAGCCCCTCACACAGTTCAGGCTTTTAAAGACAGTACAAGACTTTGAAGCATATTGCTATCTCTGAGATGCTTAATAGTTTCAGGGCCTTTGCTATTTCTGAGAGAGGTTTAAGATGCACGGGGATACTTGGCTCCTGAGAGGAACAGGTGACCTTCAAAGTACTTGAAGCCTTGGAGATTCTGGGACCCTTTGAAGTTATGTGGGCCTTAATTATGTTGGGAGACTAAAGTTCCTGTGGCCTTGGAGCTGCTCAGGTGTTCTATGGTACTGGGGGTCTCACAGGTGCTTAGAAACTCTTGAGTTTTCAAGATGCTGGGATCCTTTGACATGAATTGAGCATTCAAAGTGCTTGAGATCTCAGAAGTGCCGACTTCGAGTTGCTAGGGTCACTTAGTATACTTAGATGCTTGGATATACTTTGATCTCTGAAACAGTGTAGTCTGTAGATGTACCTGTACCACTGAAAGTGCCTGGGGCCTCCCATTTGCTCCAGCCTTGGACAAAGGGGTTTGGAGTCTCTGAAGTATTTGGGTGAGATGGAAGTTTTTAGTATGTTCTGGCTTTATAGATCACCATAGCTTCTGGGATATAAAGGAAGTCTTGCCAAGTGTTTGCACCTTGCTTCAGCCTGCTCAGTTGCTAAGGCCTGCCAGGTGCTAGGGCCCTACTGGGCATTCTGAATCTATGATGTATTAAGATCCATGCAGATACTCAGGCCTCCAAATCCTTACATCCAGTGAAATATTTGAATCCTGCTACACGCCGGGGTCCTACCAGGTGGATGCATCCATGTAGTAGGTCAGGGTTCCCCAAGTGATTGGTCTCTGCAAAGCTGTGGAACTCTCTCAAGATGGTTGACCCCTGCATGAAAAAGCTACATAGAAACCTGCAGCTATGAGGTAAGTAGGTTAGAATATGGTATCCAGAGAGAAAGGAATGGGGGGAGAAATGGATGATGGGATAAATGAAATATATCGTGTGCGTGTGTGTGTGTGTGTGTATTCTAAGGTTAAAAAGAGTTATAGAAAATAGCAATGTAAGGCAAATAGGTTTTACTGTAAAGTGAAGAAAAGTGCAAAACATTCAAATGTCTGATGTTGAGTATTTAGAGTAGAATATTCAGGGTTGCTATCAATATTGTTCTTATTAAGACTTCATCAAATACAGTGTGACGTGTGTAATTAATACTCAGTTATTATAAAAATAAAATATTCCTATTGTAAAAAAAAAAGATGGTTGACCCCATGAAGGAGGTGCTCCATGCTTGGAAAGAACTCAGCGTCCACATGCCATGATCCCACCTTGTGTTTCTGAAGGTCCTGGGGGAAAACTATTTGAATTGAAACTCAGTACCTCTAGGTTGTTTGACATCTTCAAGCTACTTGGGCCAAGGAAGGCAATAAAGCTTCTAGGAAGCCAATGGACCGTTTGAAACCGTCAGAACCCATGTATTGTTGGAAGCACCTCAGTTTGCTTCTGTGACTTTCAGTAAGGGCCCACTTTTTTATTCTTGTAGCTTGTATCCAGTCCTAGGTTGGGAAAGGGGGATAGAATTCACACACTCAAGTCAGGGGTTACATCAGACTGAAAGGCACAGAGAAACAGCGTGGCACAGTGTACAATAAAGCAGCCTCGATGACGTGTGGCTTCAAGCACCAGTATCTCTACCACTTCTACCGGTACCCTTCCTCCAGATGATGAGGCCACCATTGCAGCTATCTCCACAGAGGATCCGAACAACAAGGTCCCTGTCACTGGCAGCAAAATAGCACCTTTGGCTAGTGTGTGCTTATCTCTCATGCAGCAGTTTTTCAGCTAGCTGTGCATGCCCCAAGCCCCCCCTGACTTCCTTTCTGGCAGCCTACATCCCACAACTCTGCTAGGAAAAACCTGCCCCGCCCCTCTTGTAGCACTGCAGCTCTGGCTCCCATAGAGGATGTGTGGGCAGTTTTCATTTACCAGCTTCCCTTGGCAGGCAAAGAGAGTGGGAGGTTGCCAGGCAAAGAAGAGTCCAGGGAAAGAGTAGGGGAGGCAGATTGAACAAGAGGGAGAGGGATGGAGACCAATCTATTCATTTTGTATTTTTCCCCTTAGGTTTTGACAAGCCCTAGACCCTTCCTTTCTCACCAAAGGCGGGTTGAGAGGGTGGGGGAGGGGGCGGCGGAGCATAGTCTTGCAAGGGGTCAGCTGACCCTACCCCTCCTTGGCTGTCCTGGCTTATGCAACACATTCATTCTCCCGCCCGGTTTTCAGAAGGCGTTTATGTGTGGCTAATTAATTCGTGGGCCCATGAGGGAGCTGAATAATAGACTTAATGACCAAAGCGGTGGGTGAGGGGAGGAGATGGGAGTGCAAAGCCAGCTAGCAGTGCTCAAGAGGTGCAGAGCCTGTACAGGGCTACGTGTTGGCCTGGGCAATTAAGCGGGGCGGTGAGAAGATCAGACATAGATTTGCGCAGCCTCACAGAGGGGCAGAATACTTCCTGGCAGGCCACAGAGGAAGCAATTAGAATAAGAAGCAGCTGGATGAAAGTGAGCTTTAAGGCTGTTGCCATGGGGACTGAGAGACAGAAAGGCATTTGAAGGGAGACCACTGGCAGGCTTCAGACAATGGATGGGAATGGGGAGCAGGGAGATGGTAGGGTGCAGTTGGAGCTTAGGTTTCTAGGCCAGCGAGCCAGCAGGCGTGCCTTGCCCTGTCTCCCCCGTGCACACTCTGACCTTTGTCCACTCCTTCTCTCTGCTCAGATTCCTCTGCCTGAATGTCTTCCCTCCATTCTGCACCAGCTAAGCTCCACCTGCTTGCTCACGGGCATCTTCCTTGTTTAAGTTTCATTTTGGCCTTCCCCAAAGAATAATGAGTCGGTCCTTACTCCCCAAGGAAGGCCCCATAGTTAGGCATTCTGCTTTTCTTGTGTCATTTGAAGCGTGAACTTGCTAAGAGCCTGCCTCCCCCACCCCCACCCCCTTAAAGTGGATGGATGTAACTCAAGTACTGGCTTCAAAGGGTTGTGTGAATTCAGTGAAAAGCCTTCACTGCATAGTGTAAGACAGGCTTTGCCTCTAAGTGTGTTTCAAGCAGCAGCAGGCGAGAGTGGCATTTAATAAATGCATGTTGAAGGATTATGTGATGGAAAAGCTTTTACATGTGTTCCTTTTTAAGATGTGTTTTAATTTGCGTGCATGCGTACGCACATGCATGCCACGTGTGCTGTACACGAGGGGCTAGCAGAGGGCGTGGGATCCCCTGGAACTGAGTTACAGGTGGTTGCGATCTGCCTGATGTGGGTGCTGGCAAGGAAACTTGGTTCCTCTGGAAGAGTAGCAAGTGCTCCTAGCTGCTGAGCCATTGCTCCAGCCCCTCACGTGAGCTCTTATGTCTTAAGAGGCAAATGGGTACTTTGTACTTGTTTGGCTAGAAGGGATGAACGTATGCTTGAGTGAGTCTCAGTTTGTAATCCTACTGGGGAAATGAGCCTGTGGGGCTCATAGATTCTGACATCTCCCAGCTTTTTGGTGGAGTTTGTGGAATCGGATATGGCTTGATCTAGTGAGTGAACTCGGTGTGGCGCGCAGTGTGTCAGTGGCAACAGCATTGCCAGCAGAAGCTCACCTAGTGAGGCCGAGACTCCTCTGTGTGTGTGTGTGTGTGTGTGTGTGTGTGTGTGTGTGTGTGTGTAGGAAGGAGATGGCTGCTGGCGAGAAACGGTCACTGAAATCAGAGCTGGGCACATGAATTTGGAGCCGGTTTGTATCGGTTCGAGGCCCTTGCTAAGTTTACTGAATATCCTAGTCCTCTGACTTGTTCTGTGCAGAAAAAGCTGATCTCTCTGGCATTGTCTGTCCAGTTTGCTGTCAGTCTCTGTGGAGAGAATCTATTCAGAGTGTCTTCCAGATATGATCTGTTCAGAGAAGGGACTCTCATTAAAAGAAAATAGGAAGATATTATATTTTGCTTTACAATATGACTTTGTTATTTGTTTGGTAGTGTTTTTATTTGAAACAGGACCTCAATCTTTTATCCAGGCTGGCCTTCAATCCATTAGCCCATGCTGGCCTACAATCACAGCACTCTTCTGGGACAGCCTCTCAGGTACTGGTGGTGTGTGTGTATGTGTGTGTGTGTGCCACCTTGCTTGGCTCCAGAAGTGAATTTAATATTATAGCCTTCCCTGGGCATTTTGCAATGAGCTAAATACAGTATAAATGAAACACATTCTCAGCACAAACTGAATAAATCCATTGCTGTCCAGCTGATTTTAATGATTAAATTTGTTTAGGGTAGAGGGAGAAGGGTCAGCAAAGCTATGGCTGGCCAAGAGTGAATGACAGTTTGTGGGAGTCCTGATTAACCTAGCACTCTTTTCCTGTAGACATGTTGAACACCTGCTCCATGGAAAACTGCATCTGAACTAGGATTATGTCTGTCCTAGAGCACTTTCCTCTATGTTGAAACATTTCATGATGGAATGAGGCTTCTTAAGGGTTAGGAAGTTTCAGCTATCAGTTTGGCTGGATTTGGAATCAGCTGAGAAGGGAATCTCAGTGAAGGATTGTCTAGATAAGGTTGGCCTGTGGGCATGCCTATGAGGGACCTTTAAAATGTGTTTGAGATGGGAAAACCCACCCTGAGTGTGGGTAGCATCATTTTGTGAGCCGTGCAATGTGCTCAATGAAAAGGAGAGATGGAGCTGAGTACAAGCATCCGTTGCCCTCTGCTTCTTGATTATGAATGCAATGTGATCAGCTGTTTCAACCTCTTCCTGCTGTAACTCCTCTTCTATGATGGTAAACTGTGGCCTAGAACTATGAGCCAGAATAAACCTCCTCTTTCCCCTAAGACACTTTTGTCATGATAGTTTATCACAGTAACAGAAAAGCAACTATGTCAGGGAGTAAACAACTCCTAAGTTTCATAGAGTTCCTGAAATATAACTATTCATAAGGCCCCCTTCCCGAGGCTGTATAAGCACAAACAATTGTAGGTTATTAGGTGAACTGCCTACAAGTTATATAGGGAGCTCTAGCCATGCAAATTTGGGGAATCACCAATGCTAAGGTGGGCTCTTTGGTGATGCAGCTGTCTATGCTTCTTTAAGTAATGCCGTGTGGTGGTTTGAAAGAAAATGGTTTCCAAAGGGAGTGACACTATTAGGAGCTGTGGCCTTGTTGGAGTAGGGCAGTCTTGTTAGAATAAGTGTATTACTGTGGAGGTGGGCTTTGAAGTCTCATATATGCTCAAGCCATGCCCAGTGAGACACACCACTTCCTGTTGCCTGCGGGCCAAGGTGCAGGACACTTGGCTACTTCTCCTGTACCACACTGATGTGGGATTCCTCTCTGTATGCTGCAAATACCATTGGTAAATAAAGAAGCTTCTTTGGGCCTATTGCAGCACAGATTAGGGCAAGGCAGGAATTTCGAACAGATAGAGGAGGAGAAAGAAGGCAGAGTCAGGGAGAAGCCATGTAACTGCCAGAGGAGACAGATACCAGAACTTTGCCTGGTAAGCCACAGCCACATGGTAAAACACAGAATAATAGAAATGGGTTAATTTAAGATATATATATATATATATATATATATATATATATATATATATATATAGCTAGAAATGTATTTAAGCTATTGGCCAAACAGTATTACAATTAATATAATTTCTGTGTTTTTATTTTGGATCTGGGCAGCCAGGAAATGAATGTGTGCCCTCTGAGTATAGATTGGCATGCTAATGTGGGGCTGGTTACATCCAGATAAAACCTGAGAAAGCTTGGAAAGGAATTCTAAACAAAAAAGAACAGAGTTTGTAGTGTACCATGCCCTTCTGTGCTCTATGCACTACCATACAGTTTGTGAACTGGGCAAGGGGCTGGATATTGAAACACACAAAGACTCACAGACAGAGACACAGGTCATCCTTGATGCCAAAATGCCCCCCCAAATGCCCCTTTATTGTGTATCAGAGTCGCTTATATAGAGATCCTTAACTGATAGCCACGCCCCAGCCAAACCCACCAGAAACCACTCTCCTGCCATCAGGAACTTCTGAGGGTCTCATGCTCAGAGAAGCTGCAAGCATTACAAGTTGTTTACCAGAAATTCAGGATCTGGGGGGTTCACAGCTCCCAACAGAGTTAAGCAGAACTTATTGGTAACCAATATTTTTTTTCCAGATGGACTCTGTTTGCTGACAGTGAGCAGGGATGCCACAGTCCTTTAAGAAAAGGCTTACTGACTCAGCATAAGAAATGGTGGCTTCCTGGTTCATGCTGCCAGCACAAACACAGGCTCCTTCAGGAGGCTGAACACTTGAATGGGGTTTGTGAGCAGCATGTTACAAACTGCTTAATGGTGCAACATAGACTCACTGGATACCTGGAACTGGGGCGGTGAACATGCCTCTGCCATGTTGGACTGGGCAGAGCCAAAAGACAAAGCAGCCTTAGTCCTAGCCTGCCACTTAGCATTTTAAGAAGTGGCCCTGGAAAAGGATTACAGATATACAATAAAGACAGATTCAGATGAAGTAGACCTCTAAATGGGTCACAGTGTTAAGTAAATATACATAGGCATGAGAGAGAGAGATTATAAAAAATAATAAAACAAAGTCTTAAAGAGACAGAGTAAGACAGTCATAGATTAAAAGAGTAAAAAAATAAGCGACTTAAAAAGGGAAAATACACAGAGAGTCTGGATTATGTATATTATTGTGTTTTCTTTGAATTTTTTGACTGTGAATTACCTAACTACAGAGAGACATTTTATTGTATGGGCTGCTAAGCGAAACCAACATATATACTTTAAAGGTATCTTGACTTCATCATAAGAAATGGTGGCTTAAGGATATGTTCTTTTGGAGAAGAGGTTCTTCTTTTGTTTCTACAGAGGATGAGAACCTGTGAATTCCTTCCAGACTAATGTGGTTTGATGAAATAAGACACCCTGGAAGGTCTCCGTAAACCCATAAAAATACTTCACTCCCCCCAAAACAGGAAGTAGTAGTAATTCCCAAATATTTTTTATAAATGTTTGTTTACATTTAAAGGGGGATATGATATACAGATGTATACTTTGCATTTGTATGGATCTTTGTTTATTGATAAAATTTAAGATCAGTTTTGTTATATCTTTATTTCTGCTCTTGAAGGTATTGTGTTTGTGCAGTTCATTTAAAAATGTAATGTATGATTAAGAAATATAGGTTAATAAATAGTCATCTATAATAGTCAAGCTTGTAGTCATGTTAGCTTTTCTAGATATATAGAGATATATTTCAGGTAGATAATTTTCAAACCTTTCAGAGACCTTCAGAATATGGCATTTAAAATGCTTTAAGAACTTAGGACTTTTCATGACAATCAGACTCATCTGCTCCTGGCAGCACCAATCTACTTCAAGAGAATGATGGGCACCAAAGAGGCTCTTTATGGAGTTGGTTATCCATTTTGGGAAAAACAAACTGCTCTTGCCTGAACTGCTTGATGTTATGCTGCATGAATAGGACATGCAAGACCCACAAGAAAATGACTGCTGAACTTGCCTAAAGGTGAGACAGTCCTTCAGGGTTCCTGCTTCATGAGAGAACTGCCAGGTATTCTGCAGGACACAGAAGAAAGTGACTGACAAACTGCCAATATAGGTGGAACTGTCTTTGAAATTTCCTGCTTCATAGAAAAGTCTGACAGATACTATGGGCCAGTAGGCTGAAGATGGGTGCCCGCAAAGTTAAAGAAGATATTTGGATGACTGTTCAGGCAGCAAGATGTCTCTGTCAATTCTAGAGTTTTGGAAGTTGCTTACAATGTACTTCCTGTTAACTTAGGTAATATTATATCCTTGTGGAGTCTTTGATGGAGTTGAAGAATTTATAGTTATAGTTTTCCTAAGTTATGATAAGTGGTAGATATATTATAACTATAATTCTTGCTTGATAACCATTTTGTTCTTTGTGATCTTGCTATGTTAAAGTTAAAACCTTTTTTTATGTATACAGAAAAGGGGAGTTGATGTGGGATTCCCCTCTGTATGCCATGAATACCATTGGTTAACAAAGAAGCTGTTTTGGGCCTATTGCAGTGCTAAATAGGGCAAGGTGGAAATTCTGAGCAGATAGAGGAGGAGAGAGTAGACAGAGTCAAGGAGAAGCCATGTAGCCACCAGAGGAGATAGATGCCAGAACTGTGTCTGGTAAGCCACAGCCACATGGTGATACACAAAATAATAGAAATGGGTTAATTTAAGATGTAAGACATAGCTAGAAATATGCTTAAGTTATTGGCCAAACAGTATTACAATTAATATAGTTTCTATGTGTTTATTTCGGGTGTGGGCAGCCAATTGCAGTCTCTGCCAACACCATGTCTGCCTACATGACACCATGTCATGTCATGATGATAATGAACTAAATCTCTGAAATTTTAAGCCAACCCAATTAAATGTTTCTTTATAAGAGTTGCTGTGGTCATGGTGTCTCTTCACAGTAATAGAAACACTAACTAAGATATCCCTCATCCATACTCCTATAGATAATTCCAATAAAGCCATGGCTCACTAAGATTAACTTGGGTAGGATTGTTTTGTTGGTCTGTTATTGATATGCTATCTGAGGTGAATAGGTGTATGCATGCTTCCTCAGAAAAAATCATACAGCATGTCTTCACACTTCTAGAGATAGTCTTGATGCCTTCTAGTCTTTATTGAATAATTAAAAAATGATCATCTAAAGGGTGTTTACTGACTTCTAACCTGCAGGTCATGACTCCTTGAGAGTCAAATGACCCTTTCATAGGAGTTGCATATCAGAGATCCTGCATATCAGGTATTTACATTTACAATACAATTTATATTACAATTATAATTCATAACAGTAGCAAAATTACAGTTATGAAGTCGCAATGAAAATAATTTTATTATGGGGAACTGTATTAAAGGGTCACAGCATTAGGAATGCTGAGAACCATATATATATATTCCTAATCCAACAGGAATTCCCATGAAACCTGAGGCTGGGACTGAAGTGAATAGAATAGTTCTTACTGACAGGAGTTCAGAAACAGATCAGAAGTCCTAAGCTTCGGTTTTAACAGTAATTGTGTGAAAAACAGCCTTTCCATGTATTGCTCCCTGCGTTTTCAAGTTCTCAGGAAAAGGCTCACTGGATCATGGGAAAATAGTCTATCTTCATTTACTACGTGGCGATGCAAGGCAAGGCATCCTCTGGGTCCCACTCTTTAGTTTCATGCTTTCTCCTTTTCTTCAAACTGGTCAGATCTATAAGAAAACTTGAAAAGTGATGGAGGAAGGTCATTGGTTAAAAATAAAGGAACTGCTTGGCCCTCATAGGTTAGAACATAGGTGGGTGGAGTAAACAGAACAGAATGCTGGGAGGAAGAGGAAGTGAGCTCAGATGCAGGGCAGCTCCTCTCAGAGGCAGAAGCGATGAAGCAAGCCGCCAGGTCAGACATGCTGAATCTTTCCTGGTAAGACTGATGCTACACAGATTATTAGAGATAGGTTGATAGGGATATGAGAATTAGCCAGTAAGGGCTAGAGCTAATGGGCCAAGCAGTGTTTAAAAGAATAAAATTTCCATGTAATTATTTTGGGTATAAAGCTAGCCATGCAGGAGCTGGGCAGGACAAAAAGCAGGTCCGCAGCTCCCTACTACAGAGGTGTTGCGGGAGGTCCTTCTGCTCCTCCAGCCAATAGCCACTGAGATACCAGCCCATTGGGGCGTGGTCTATCATACCATATTGGGATCGAAGAAGCAATCCATAGAGTCTCATTCTCTGTGAAAACAAAAGAAGAATCTCTTTTCCAAAGTATCATATCCTTAGATCCAAATTCTGAAGTCAAGGTATTTTGAAAATATCTATCTTGAATTAGTTCAGCAGCATTTATAAACAAATATCTTTTAGCATCTGTTGCTCCTTCCTCAGCATTCAAACAATTCAAAGAGAGCATAATAGCATACAGTATCAAGATTTTCTTTATATTTTCCATCTTTGTGCAGCTTTATTTTAACCTTTATTTCATTTATATTTACTTTTAACTTTTTGCTTTTTGAGACAGGTTCTTTGTATATATTTGTCCTGGAATAACTCTGTAGACCAGACCGTCCTTGAACTCTCAGAGATCTGTCTGCCTCTGCCTCCCAGGCATTGGGATTAAAGGTGTGTACTGCCACACCTTGAAGTCACAGAGGTCAATCTCCCTCTGCCTCCCAAGTGTTGGGATTAAAGGTGTGTACTACCACACCCAACTACTTCCTTATTTTTGTTTTTTACTTTTAAGAACTTTAAATTTAGCCTGCATATATTTTTAAACACACTGTAAATCATTTAAAGTTTTCTTTGTCTTTGAATCTCTCTTTACTGTATCTCTTTCTCTCTTTTTTTTTTTGACCACATGAGTCTTTAATTTAACAAGCAATATCAGTAGGACGAAAGCCGTGACTTTGCCAGCTGAATCCAGCCCTTTCCTTAGCTTTCCAGCCTCATGACTGAGGTACTGGCTGTAGCCATGTTTATCACCACAACTCTGGGGCATTTCAAGGTCCTTACCAGCAAACAAGCTACAACACTCAAATGCTCTCTCTGTAGCTGACCTCCTGCCTCAAAGAGTCAGAGTTTGCCCTGGCAGGACAGACCAGAAAGCCAGCATTTTAAATAAAACAGCACAACTTTTTTCCTGCTACAGCTGAAAACAAACAAGCATGCAGTCAGCTTTTATCAATACCATTTAAGTGTTTCGTGGCAGGAACTCTTAATGAGCTGTAGGATTTTGCAGCTAAAGCTGAGTCAGGAAGCCTCTCTTAGATGAGAGCGCTTGCTTGCCTCTAGCAAGCAGAGCAGACCCAAGAAATTGCTGCTACCAAGAAAACATGCTTTACTCTATTCTTTCCCAAGCTTTCTCAGGCTTTCTGTAGATTCAGTTCCCCACGTTGGGCGCCAGATGAAGTGGGAGCTTTGGGCTGTGTTCTTGCCGCCCCAGCTCCTGGTCGCCTGGCTAGCTTATGCCCCGAAATAAAAACATACAAATTGTATTCTTTTAAACGCTGCTTGGCCCATTTCTATTCATGTGTGTAGCACCCCAAGGTGCGCTTACTGGGAAGATTCTAGCCTATGTCCATCCTGGGTCGGAGCTTCATCGCATCTGCTCTGGAGAGGAGAGCATGGCGTCTGTCTCTCAGAGGAGCTGCCCTGCATCTGAGCTCACTTCCTCTTCCTCCCAGCATTCTGTTCTGTTTACTCCACCCACCTATGTTCTAACCTATGAGGGCCAAGCAGTTTCTTTATTTTTAACCAATGACTTGATAAAGATAAAATAGATGTAAATATTGTAATTTTTACTTGATAACTGTTTTGTTATATGTAATTTTGCTATGTTAAAGTTAAAGCCTTCCTTTTTTTTGTTTAAACAGAAAAAGGGGAAATGATGGAGGAAGGTCATTGGTTAAAAATAAAGAAACTGCTTGGCCCTCATAGGTTAGAACATAGGTGGGTGGAGTAAACAGAACAGAATGCTGGGAGGAAGAGGAAGTGAGCTCAGATGCAGGGCAGCTCCTCTGAGAGACAGATGCCATGCTCTCCTCTCCAGAGCAGATGCGATGAAGCTCCGACCCAGGATGGACATAGGCTAGAATCTTCCCAGTAAGCGCACCTTGGGGTGCTACACACATGAATAGAAATAGGCCAAGCAGCGTTTAAAAGAAAACAATTTGTGTGTTTTTATTTCGGGGCATAAGCTAGCCAGGCGACCAGGAGCTGGGGCGGCAGGAACACAGCCCGAAGCTCCCACTTCAGAAAAGAGTTTTTTTCTCATATTTTGGGATGTGCGTAGTGAAGAGAAAGGCTAAGATCTTGGCCTGATGACAGAAGTAGTCATGGCCACTCAGGCAACTCCTATAAAGGTGTTATGGTCAGCAAATGATTACTAAACAGCACATACTGTCTGCATTCCAATCCTGATAGTGCAGTACTCCAGGCTTCCTTGCTTAAGGCTGAACTTAGTTTTGCATATTGAGTTAAGTCAGATTGTATGCAGACATATGTACAGTAGTAGTTACGCCAAAGTAGAGCTCATGCTTTTGAGCCCACCAGCTCTTTGATAGTTTGACATTCTATGTGCCTGGAGCACTGAAAATTTGCCCTTATTATTTTGAACTACATCTCCATTCTGATGTAATTTCATAGCAGTTCAATATGATAAATTCATTTTCTTCTCAATAGTCACTTTCAAACTGAAATTTTCTTTAAGAGCAAACCTACCAAAGACTCCGGCTAGGTAAGTCTAGCTATAATCCAATTTGACACAGCAAAGCAATCTTCTCTCCAGGGCACAGAGCATTCTTGCAACCAGTTCCCTATTTGAAGTAATCTTTGTTCTCATCAGGGGCAAGGACTTCCTTGGTTTACCAGAACAAGTGGTCCTGGCCCCATCTCCTGCCCCACATCTGAGGACTTCTCGCAGTTCTCAACTACTGATAATTTCTCTGAATTGTTCTGTAGTGCAGGTTTGGGCTTATTCATTTTACCGTTTTCAACCATTTGAGTCTTGTAAAGAAGTGGTGAGATTTCTTTTGCAGTTTGTTTGATTGCTTTTAAGATAGAATATTCTTATTGTCAGACCATCTGAAATGCAAAATCAAGAATAGAAATTCATATTATAAACCCTCACATAATCATTGTGAAGCAGTAGAAAAATGAAACATTAAACCCTGCTTACACTGCTTTTCATGCTCAATTCAGTATCTAATACAGGAATGGTAGAAGATAAGTCTGCTGTTGGTTTGTAAATATTTCCACCATTAAAATAAGGAAGCACTTATTGTTTTTTAGATTTTATTCCATTATTTTCCTGTAAAATAAAAAACTGTCACATAGCATTTGAGGCACTAATGGGGATAAAGCAACTCCTCTCACTTCCACATAGTTAAACAGCATGTAGATGTTGATGACTGGTTATTTCTTACTCTGATTTTTCCTGGTGTACCAGGCTATTTCTTTTAGGCCACCAACCAACTCCCAAATCATGCTCAGCCTAGCTTAGGCTTGCTTCTAGTTAGCTTGTTTAACTTACCCTGTTTCTCATTATCTACCTTTTGCCTTGGGGCTTTTTACTTTTTTCCTGTCTGTATATCTTATTTTCACCATTTCTTGGGTCTTTCTGTCTGGCAGCAGCCTGGCTTCTTGCCCTGGGTGTGTCTCTTGTTCTCACCTCCTTCTTATCTCTTGTTCTCTGCCTAGCAGTCCTGCCTACCCTTTCTTCTGCCTAGTTATTGGCCATTCAGCTCTTTATTAAAACATTCAGGTACCTTAGGCAGGCAAGGTGATACAAATGCAACACATCTTTACATAATTAAATACATATCCTCACATCATGAAACAAATACAGCATAAAAAGGTTACAAACCTTTATACAGTTAAAATAATATTCTGCAGCATAAACAAATGTAATGTGTCTTTGCCTAGTTAAAGTAGTATTCTGGTTTGTGTTAAATAGGTTATTTACATGCTGGTACTTGGTGTTGTATAAATGCCATCATCGGTCATTTTAGTTATGTCTTTGTGTAGTTTCAAAAAGCTGTGTACTTATTTTCTCACATTTAAATTTCTTTTTATTGTTTGCATTTATTTACTTTCTCTCTCTCTCTCTCTCTCTCTCTCTCTCTCTCTCTCTCTCTGTGTGTGTGTGTGTGTTTCATAAAGTTACATTCCAGAACCTCTTTGTGATAGAACAGTAAATACCCTTCACTGTTCAGCACATCTTTAATACTGGCCTTGGTGATGACGGCATCATCACACTTGAACCACTGGTCCCTGTGGTGCCAAATGAAGCTTGTGTAGTGGCTGCTCTCCACGTTTCCCTGGTGATTAACCACAGCAAACAAGGAATACTTATTCTCGTTGTTCCCACCATTGGTTGGCAGCTGCAACTGTCCATTCATTCGGGTTTCTTTACTTGATGCCATAAATGGTGTCATATCCAGCTCCAGAGGAAAGGAAATGTATGTAGTGATCTTGTGCCTCTGTTTGGCTGAGTGTTCAAATCATTTGAAATGAAAGCAGGCAACAACTGGCAACTTCTTCATAGTGAGCTGTTTGGTAGATTCTTGGTAGCTTTCTGACTCACCCCTGTGCTTCTATGTCAGTGGTTCTCAACCTTCCTAATGCCGTGACCCTTCAATACAGTTCCTCATATTGTGGTGACTCCCAACCCTAAAATTATTTTTGTTGCTACTTCATAACTGTATTTTTGCTACTGTTATGAATCATAATGTAAATATCTGATATGCAGGATATCTGATAGGTGATCCCTGGGAAAGCATCCTTTGACTCCAAGGGGTCAAGACCCACAAGCTGAGAATGTGCTGCTTTAAAGATATTATTGTAACTTGCTCCCTTTCCATTTATCTTCCCAGCTTCCATTCCAGCTCTAAGAAAGTCTTCAGTTTCCCGCATCTTTCCCTTCACCACCTCCACAAGGTCTCTGCTTCTTTGTTTATTTAAAGGTCTAGGTAACGTGGGCTCCAATTATTCCTTTGCTACTCTTCTTCCTTGACCACTTCATAAGTCTTGACACAAGGGGCACATGCTGGCCTGATGTCCACATTAAAAAAAAAACAACTTTCATCGATGTTAGGTGGGATAGGTATTTAGAGAAATAGAAATTCTTTTCACGTCAATCTCTACAGGACCAATTAGAGGCTAACCCTGGGAGCTGAAGTGAAGAGAGGGTTATTATTCTTAAGAGGAGGGAGAGGGAGCGTAAATAATGTAATCCGGCTTTGATAGACCTGAGCTCAGATCAAACACTTAGTCTCTGTGAGCCTTTGCAGTGTCTTTTGTTAATTGAAAACTAAAAGTCCTGTCTGTGTTGCACGCTGAACCACAGGAAAGACTATTCCTAACATAACAAATTGGCTAATCATTTTTAACTCTACAGAGGTGTGAAAGCCATACTCATTCAGTGGGAACAAAACTTCAAACCTTGGACTTTGCCTTTTATTGTCGTAGAGTTTGGAGTTATAATACCGGAGATGCCAAACAGCTGTGATCTGTAGCTTTCAGCCCGCTACACAGTCACAAGCCACCATTACTTCACAGTGTACTTGGTGTCTAAGCTACAATGTGGTTAGGTGTATTAAGGACGTTTCTACATATGGTATTTTCAATCCGTGATGGGCTCGTCTGTACATAAACCTAGGTACACAGATGAGCATCCACATGCATAAAAAGGTCCTTATAGCACACCTAAACTGTCACTTCTTGTGCTTGGTACCTACCTCAGAATCAGAAGGTGGGACAATGCCTGATACATAGATTGCAGGAAAAGTGGCCAACTTAGTACTTCAGAGTTCTTTCAGAGTTACTGTTCAGTTCACCTAACATCCCTTTTTGGTAGTTCATACATAGGAGCATGCACTCAAGAAATACAAAGCAACTCTTTTCACTAATATTCTTGTGCCAGGATATGCTATAAGGAGCACAAAGGAGCCAGGTGGTGGCAACGCACACTTATAATCCCAGCACTGGGGAGGAGGCACAGAGGCAGGTGGATCTCTTGAGTTTGTGGTCAGCCTAGTCTAGAGAACTAGTTCCAGGACAGCCAAAGCTACACAGAGAACTCCGGTCTCAAAAAAGAACACACACACACACAAAAAAAAAAGAAAGAAAGAAAGAAAGAAAGAAAGAAAGAAAGAAAGAAAGAAAAGAAAAGAAAAAGAACAAGGGACAGCACTTTGTGTAATAAAAGAATTCATAGCCCAGAAAAAGTTCCCTTCCATTTGACAGAAATAAAACGCAAGGTTACAGTCCTCAGAAAAACTGCTAAGCTTAGGGATTGCTGCCCTCTGGTCAACTCTTGAGAATATTATTTACCAACAAATATGTCGACTGCAACATCAATTTCTCTGGGAAAGTTACCATCTCCACTGAAACTTCATGACGAAGATTCAGCTGTGCCAGTTTCAAGTAGCACCTGATAGTTGCCTCCCCAACATTAAAGTCAGTGACTTTAGAACAATAGTTCTCAAGTTGTGGGTCTCGACCGCACAGAGGTTGCATATCAGGTATTTACACCACGATTCATAACAGTAGCAAAATTACAGTTATGAAGTAGCAACGAAATCATTTAATGGTTAGGGGTCATCACAACATGAGGAATTGGATTAAAGGGTCACAGCATTAGGAAGGTTGAGAACCAACCACTAAGCTAGAGCTTCAGATAAATTGATCAATTTGAATTTTCTACCTGAGCACAAACTGGTGTGGTGTGGGAAGGAGAAACATCATGCTTCTCCAGTTGACTGCGAGGTGAGAAGCTGAAATGAGTTAGTTTTCCTCAGAGGAAACTGGTTAGCAGGACTATTTCCCTGGATGCCAAGAGAAAAGTTTTTTGCATACTTTACTATCATTAACTCTGTTCTTTTTTTTTTTTTTTTTTTGGTTTTTCGAGACAGGGTTTCTCTGTGGTTTTGGAGCCTGTCCTGGAACTAGCTCTTGTAGACCAGGCTGGTCTCGAACTCACAGAGATCCGCCTGCGTCTGCCTCCCAAGTGCTGGGATTAAAGGCGTGCGCCACCACCGCCCGGCCTATCATTAACTCTGTAACTGTGGACAAGGTATGTATCATCTATGAGGCATGGTTTGTCCCAATAAGAGAAGTGGTTTTTCCATCACAGTAGAGAAGACCCGAGAGAAATCATCTTGGGCGCTGAGGCTCTCTGAGTCCTGTTTCAGAGGTTTCGCTGCACGTTCCTCGGGTTCCACTGCTTTGGGGTTTGTAGAGAAGCAGTCTACATTGTAGGAGCGTGTGGGATAACAAGCCTGTTCACTTCACAGTAAATGGGCCAGAGCAGGAGGATCGTGTGAAATTTGGGATGGGGGTGGGAGGCTGTCAGTTTTAAAAATCACGAGGAACAAACACCACAGAGGTATGCTGTCTTGTTTTTACCCTTTTCCTTGCATATCTCGGATGCAGAATCCCTAAAGGCAGACTGTGGACTTTGTCTCCCTGGACTAAGACTGCCCAAAGAGTTTATCTTTCTTTGCCTTGTGAATATGGACAAGTAATAACTGTAACTTTGCTACTGTTACGAATCGTGATGTAAATACCTGCTTCTTTCTGGCTTTCCTATACTCCCTACTGATAAGAAAGGTACATAAGGCCTGATAAGGCATATTGGTGGGTAAGAGCACAGCTGGGAGAAGCTGTACAATACAAGAGAATATAGTTTGTACTTCGCAATTTCTTGCGATGGATTCTTAACTATTGTTCTGGAAACTGACATATCAAAATTACAGGAAAAGCCCCAAGGAGATTTAGCTCTTTTTAAAACAAACCAACATTCCAGGACCAACACAACAGATGACGCCCATTGTCTCAAATCTCCACAATTTGCAACACTATCATTTGTGTTCTGTTTGGGGGCAACTGAATAAAATTGGGTTTCTACATTTCTTCAGTCCTATGTTCTTCCTAAATAAAAACATGGAAAATAAAATTATGATGAATTGACTTTCAGACAAAGTAGAAACTACCTTGAGTGGTGTTGTTTTTGTAACAAAATGACATGTCCCCAACCAACCACCTGTCATCTAGATGAGTTACACCATTGGAAAAAGCAGCATAAGGAGATGGAGAAATAACTGCTGTACAGGCTGACTTGCTGGCTTTACATGGTCTTATCCGAGATGATCTCATTCTGACTTCCCTAAGAATGTTGACTTTTTTAACATTTGGAAATATCAAATAAAAGTGGATACACAAATACAGACCATCTGAATGCTTCAAGAGAAAATGAAAAAGATGCTTAAAATGCCATCAACAGTATGAAGAACTTCTACCTACTATGTAATAGGTAATCATTTGGGGCCATGAAATGCTGAGTAGATCAGAAGTAGTCAAAATGAGTGATACACTGGCAATTTAGACTCAGGGTCTCTCATGTCAAACCATTTGCTGAAGTAGGAAGACATTGTAGAAATCTTACAGATCAGAAAATAAAGTTCAAGATCACCATTTTTTTGGTTTATTTCTTTCTTTTTTCTCCAGTCAGTGTCTCACTCTGTAGCCTTGGCTGTCCTGTTGCACTTGAATTTCCTTACAGTGATCAGCCTGCCTCTGCCTCCTAAGCGCTGGGATTACCCGACTCAAGATGACCAATTGTTTTCAGAGCATCAACTCTTAACCCAGTCACAGGGGCCGAAAGAGCACAGATAGCTGACAACATATATATGTACTATATACACTATGCCACTTTAACATGACGTATAAATATAGTTATTTATTTCAACTAAGTATTATTTTGTATTTCTTTCTTTGGTTATCTAAATGTTATTGCTTCAACAAAATAATGAGAATAACAGTGTATATATGAGACAAGAAAATATAATAGATTAAGTAGTGATACACATATACATTATTACTTGAAAAGCCTAAGTTCACAGACAAAAAGAGCCTCAGCTCTATTACTGGTTTGTAAGGATGGTTGACTGATTAGGGCTTTTATGATTGTGGAGAATAGAAATGTTACAGCTCTGCAGCCAAATTATCTTGGATATGTAGCCCTTTATTAGCCATCATTACTTACCTCTGTGCATGATCTTTGTGATGATTAGGTAAACCCTAACAGGCCTCTAGCTTCTCCCAAACCAAAGGCTAAGAATATCATTAGTTGGCACCTAAATCCTATGGCATATATTTCCCTGCTTTAGCTACCTATCTGATAATACCACTAATGTATATTTCTTTCTTTTATCTTTAATTGGTTTTAGAGATGAAGTCTTACTACACAGGCCTGGCTGGCCCAGAACTCCCTCTGTAGACCAGGCTGACCTCTATCTCACAGAGACTCACCTGACTCTGCCTCCTGAGTGCTTGGATTAAAGATGTAAGCCACCATGCTCAACTGTTCTTTAATGTCTAAAAAGTTCAAGAAACTCTTGCCATTAGAATATGGTTTTTGAGGCAACTTTAATCTGTGTTCTTGGGTCATGGTCATTCATATTTAGCTCCAGAATATCTTTTACCCCTGTGAGGTGAGAGCTGTGTTTTTGCATCAACAACATAGAATATGAAGCGTAGAGATTCCTATGAAATTATTTATTATTTTCTGTTCACGTACACAAATAATGTTTTCTAACAAAGCAACAATATGAGTCATAAATAATAGCAAATAATAATAATAGTGATGATAATTAAGTAGTATGTATGAAAAGTTTAATGACACTTTTACAATGCTTTCTGTTGCCTGATCTAGAAACATTTGCAGTTCTGGGTTATGTGCCTGGTGGGATAGTATTCTGCCACTAGACTACATCCCCAATCCCCCTAGTTATTTGCTTTAATTCCAATTTATATAAAAATGTAAATGTTATTTATGGCTACACTGTCACTGTGTGTACCTCTGGACTACAACACCATGTTTGATACAGGTATGCATCATGCCAAATCAGTGTAATTGCTCTGACTAGTTTTATGTCAACTTGACACAAGCACGAGTCATTTTGGAAGCGGGAATTTTGATTGAGAAGATGCCTCTACCAGATTGCCCTATAGGCAAGCCTGTGGTGCATTTTCTTGATTGATGATTGATGTGGAAGGGCCCAGCTCACCACGGACTGTGCCACCCCTGGGCTAGTTGTCCTGGGGTTGTTGTCTATAAGAAAACAGGCTGAGCAAATCATGAGAATCAAGCCAGTAAACAACATTTTTTCATGTCATCTGCTTCAGTTCCTGCATCCTTCTATGATGTGGAAGTGTAAGTTTGAAATAAACTCCTTTCTTCCCAAGTAGCTTTTGGTTGTGGTGTTTTATCACAGCAGTAGAAATACTAAGACATAATTAACAAGTCCATACCTGAAATATTTATCATATATTGTTCTTTGACAGTTTCTTACATGTGTACAGTACATTCTGATTCCTATTGTCCTCATCATCTCTTCTCCCTCTCTCACCCTCATTACCCATCTCCTCCTCCCTACAAGTTCCTTTCCATATTCACCGTTTGCTGGGCAGGGATTAGTGTCTCACTATGCAGCTTTAGCTGACCTGAAACTTGCTATTCAGACAAAGCTGGTCTTAACCACATAGAGATCTGCCTTCCTCTGTCTCCTGAGTTCTGGAATTAAGGGCATGGAACACCATGCCCAGTCTGTCTGTTTATTTTTTAAAAATTAGCATAATATAAGATATTAGAAGTCATTATGATACTTTGAATAAACTTTGCATTAGTGATTTTCTCTCATTCCCATCCCCCAAGTCCAACTCAGTTTCTTTTCCCGTTTTTCTTTTTAATGTCCCAAGTGTCCTTTTGCCCATAATAAGGAAATGGAACCATTCTAGATGCCCATTAACTGATGAATGTATAATAAAAGTGTGGTACATATTGACAACGGAATTTTATTCAGCTATAAAGAAAAATAAAATAATAAAATTGGCAGAAAATAGACGGATCTAAGTGAGGTGACCCAAACTCAGAAAGGCAAAAACTACATGTTCTTTCTCATACGTGGATCCTAGATGTAATGTGTACATGGTTAGGTCTAAACATATTTAGAGTATGAGTGAAGCCAACATCATCATGTCTTTTAAAAGAGAATGTTCAGAATTGCCTCTTTCAGATATTTTGAAAATATAAAACATACCAGTTCTAATTCTAAACATCCCATGATGTAAGAGAACAGCAGAGAGTTTTCCTTCTATACAGGTGCTAGTTTTAACTCCTTGGCTAATCAAAGAGATTTTCTCCCACCATCTTACACACTTTCCTCTTTGGTAACCACTATAAAACTAGCAGAAAAACTTCAGAAAAAGTATCTATGATAGATAAAGAGTTTTAGGATAAATATCAAAGGTGTGAGAAACAAAAGCAAATATAGAAAAAATTGAATTGTATCAAACACAGCAAAGGTACCAAGCAAAAGACTGATAAGACAATCTATACACTGGGAGAAAGTATTTGTCACTAGACATATGCTAAGAGATTAATATTTAAATTATATAAAGGAATTCCTAATACCAAACAGCCAAAATACAAAGATATTAATAAATATGGGCAATAGGCCTACATAAACATTTTTCAAAAGAAGACACGCAAATGGCTAACCAGTGCTTTATAGAAAATAGTCAGCTTCACTCACCACCCCACAATGTGAATCCTAACCATAATGAAGTAAATCATTTAAACAAACCCATATCAGATGAGATAGAAGCAGTAAATAAAAATCTTCCATCTGAAAAAAAATCTCTGGGCCAGATGGATTCATCAAAAAGCTCTGCCAGACCTTTGAAGTAGAACTCACACAAATACCCCCCAAACTATTACATGAAATAGAAAAGGAAGGAACATTTCCAAATCCCCTTAACAAAGCCAGGATTACCCTTATACAAAAACCAGACAAAGACTAGGTGAAAAAGAGAAAATTAGGGCTGGAAAAATGGCTCAGCGGTTAAGAGCACTGGCTGCTGCCCACAGGTCCCGAGTTCAATTCCCAGCAACCATAAACATCTATAATGAGATTTGGTGCCCCCTTCTGACTTAAAGTCATTCATGCAGATAAAGCACTCATAAACATAAATAAGTAAATCTTTTAAAAAAGAGAGAGAAAATTATAGGTCAATATTTTTGATGAACATAGATGCAAAAAATCTCAACAAAGCACTTGAAAAACTGAATTCAAGAACACACCATCAAGAATATCCACCATGATCAAATAGGCTTCATCTCAGCCATGCATAGATGGTTCAAAATACATAAGTCAATAAACATAACCCACCACATAAATATACTAAAGGACAGGAACTACATGATCATCTCATTAGATGTGGAAGCAGGTTTTGACAAATTCCAATATCCCTTCATGATAAAAGTACTGGAGAATTTAGGGTTACAAGGAATACCTCTCAACATAATAAAGGTAATATACAGGAAACTCACAGTTAGCATCTTCCTAAAGGAACAAACACCAAAGCATTTCCATCAAAATCAAGAACAATACAAAGATGTCCCTTCTCCCTCTCCCTCCTATTCAGTGTAGTACTTGAAGTCTTAGCTAGAGTAATAAGACATGTAAAGGAATACATAAAGGAAAGGAAGAAATCAAGGTATACTTACTTGCAGATGATAGTATTTTATACATAAAAGACCATAAAGACTCCAACAAAACTCCCACATCTGCTAAACATATTCAGCAAGGTAACAGAATAGAGATTTAACCCACAAAATCAGTAGTTTTCTATACACAAATGACAAATATACCAAGAAAGAAATCAGGGAAGCAATATTATTTGCAATAGCCTGAAAAAAATCTTTGAATAAGTCTAACCAAAGAAATGAAAGATTTGCACAATGAAAACTTTAAGACACTAAAAAAGAAATCGAAGAAGATACCAGAAAACAGAAATACCTCCCGCAATTATGGGTTTGTATGGCTAATACTGTGAATATGGCCATCCCATCAAAAGCAATCTACAGATTCAATGCAATTTCCATCAAAATTTCAATCCAGTTCTCATAGAAAGTGAAAAAAACTAATATTAAATTTCATGCAGAAATATGTAAGATCAAGAATATCCAAAACAATCTCGAATAATGATAACATAAATTGTAGAGGCATCACCATCCCAGAGTTCAAGTTACATCACTGAGCTACAATAATAAAAACAGAATGATAGAGAGAGAGAGAGAGAGAGAGAGAGAAACACACAAAATAAAACAGAATTATTGATCAGTAGAATGGAATTGAGAACCTAAATAAAGAGCTACACTCCTTATATGTAGGTCCTCAGTTCTATTCTATTGATTCTACCTACAGTCACCTTTTTTTATATGAAGAGAATAAACAATATGTAGAGAATAAATACATGTAGAAGAATGACATTAGATCCTTCTCCCTCATCCTGGAAAAAAACTCTCAATTTCAAATGGATAAAGAACCTCAACAGAATTGAAATATTTCCCTCTAGAGGGAAGAGCGAAGTTGGGTAGTTCCAGTAAACTGATAAAACATATCAGATTATGGATATATATATATATTATGATAATTGTAAGACCCAAGAAACTCAGAAATCTGTTCTTCACTAGTAGCCTCCACAAGGTTGTATAAGAGGCACATGACTGCTTTGAAGTTGAAGCCTCTTCAGTGGTGCTGCCTCTTGTGTAAGGCATTCAGGGCTCATCCTATATTCATTGCCACCGATGCTGATGTGGGCATTTTGGGGACAAATGGCCCACGGTCCTGTAAGTAATCCCAATAAAGTCATTATACACCATCAAAATAAAAGAAACTCAACATAAGACCTAATACCTGAATGAGAGAGAGAGAGAGAGAGAGAGAGAGAGAGAGAGAGAGAGAGAGAGAGAGAGAGCACTTTGGACAGGATCCCAATAGTGCAAGTATTAAGATCAACAATTACTAAAGGGACCTCCTGGAACTTAAAAGCTCTGTACAGCAAAGAAGACCATCATTTGAGTGAAGAGGCAGCCTACAGAATGGAAAACAATAACATCAACAGCAACAGACCTTTACTGTCTATATATCTTACAAAGGGTTAGTATCAAGAGTATGTAAAGAACTAAACATCTAGGAAATAAACAACCCACTCCCTGGCTCCCATATACTCATAGTCAGGTATAATGCAAAATACATTTAGTCCAACTTCAAAAGTCCCAATAGTCTTTCAGTCTCAACACTGTTAAAAAGTCTAAACTGTCAATTCTCTTCTGAGATTCAAGGCTTTCTCTTAATTGTCACCTCCTGTGCCACCAACTAGGGACCAAGTCCTCAAATATCTGAGCCTATGGAGGAGAGTTCTCATTCAACCCTCACAAAGAGTTAAACTGGGGTGGAATCTGGGAGGGCAGTGCAACAGGAGGCAATATAGGGGAAGGGTACCACTAAAGACCTTTCTTAAAAGTCGTATGGAAACCCATTACTGTCATGAAGTCCCACTCTAGCTACTGAAAAAAACTGCTGGGAAAAGAAACGTTAGTTTCAAGAATGAAGCCCCTGGTAGGTCAACCACACTCCAGTGAAAGCAATATACACAAGCATATATGAGCAGCATAAATTGGACTTGATAAGTTTAGACAAGGGATAAAAATTGCTTGAGTAGGTAATGGGGAGTGTGTCTAGGAGGAGTTGGGGGAATTGAATATTATCAAAACACATTGTATGAAATTCTGAAGAACTAATTTTTTTTTAAAAAAATACAAGCATTTCACTTATTTGTTAACATTTTTGGATTGTAGGACTTTCTGTTTTCAAAAATGTCAGCCCACCATGTCTTCCATAGTCTCTTTTTTTTCCTTCCAGAGAGGGTTTTGCTGTAGCTTTTTAGAGCCTGTCCTGGAACTAGCTCTTGTAGACCAGACCAGGCTGGCCTCGAACTCACAGAGATCTGCCTGCCTCTGCTCCAGAGTGCTGGGATTAAAGGCGTGCGCCACCATTGCCTGGCTTCTTCTGTAGTCTTTTTAATCAGTCAATCTAGTCATTTGAATCTATCAACTCCTCATATTACAATTCTGTAATTTCTTAAAGCTCTGAAACACATTTGATGCCATTCATATTTTAAATTTCTGTTTCTCGGAGAGGATGGTTTTAAAGTTCAGAAATTATTTAAAAAATTGTGAAACTGAAGTTAGATTTCAAAAAAGTCACAGTTAGGTAACAAAGTTGAAAAAGTCCTTTTTAGCTTAGCTACATTTTTCTGGTATTTCTTTTTCTTGATTTAAAAAAAAAGTTGTCTTATTTCTGAGTAGAGGCCATGTTTTTAGAGAAGTGAGTTTTTGCTGAAATCCATGTGTGAGGCTGAACACATGTCAACTCACTCTTTTCTAGCCTGAACAATGATGATATCCTTGACTGGTTTCTAGCTAGATTCCTCAGATGTTTCTTCAGAATGTCTCATCCTTGGCCCCTAAAGACTTGAATAAAAGCTGGCAATGATTTCTAACAACTCAAGGCCACATCCAGAATTACACAGTTTGTTCAGATTCCCACTCCATCTCTGAACAAAAAGCCTTTCTGAGAAAACTCCCATTTGCCAAAATGTTTGTTTTACCTAATGCTTGAAGATGCCTATAGCCTCTGAATCTCGCTCTGGGGCCACTTGACTGTGTGCATGCTGGTTAGCACATCCAGATGAATGTCACAGGGTCTGGACTCTGCTTTCTGATGAATGACTCTGGTCTAGATCTACTGTCTCCTCCCAAGTCCTTTGTTGTTACTTTAAAATTCATTGTCACCTTCCTAAAAACCAAAGTTGTCTTCAGTTAAGGATGGTGCCTTTCTTCCATTGCAGTAGTGTATTACCGATTAAAACCTTCCATTACCTCCTTTAAGTAGTGCCTTTGCTTGTTTTTGGTAGGTTTCTTCTTATCGTATCCTCAAAGGTCCTTAAACAGTTTTGAAGAAATGACTTAATTTCTGTTTTACTATAACCCTCTTTTTCTCGTTTTAATGTATTTTCAAATGAGATTATTTTTCTGTTTGAAAATATGATTATATTGTGATATATAATAATGTATATATTATTTATATTATATAGGCCAATATTTTAATGTTTTTATGACCCAGAAAAAAGATAGCCATCTTTTATGCACATGTCTAAGGAGGCCATTTACTTCCATTTCTGTACAGTGAAAAATTTCATTAACCACTTCTACATTTTTTTTTGTAAAACTGAATTGTCATCACAAATATTTTATTATGAAAAATCTCAGCATCATAGGTAAACAAATTGCTCTCATTTTATCAGTGGGGTAGAAAAAGTGCACACATTTGTCAGATGCAATTTGTAAATTACATTTGAGAAGTTATACCCACAGACAAGTATACCTCTCACCCATCATCAAAGAAGCTTCTCTTTGTAGCACAGGGAGGCCGTCACAGAAAACCACTACTGGTCAAAATGCAGAGGGTAAGTGACCATGGACTGCATACCCCAGATTGGCACAACACAGGCCCTAATACAGCAGGCTCCAGAAACATTGTGGAAGAGGAAGTGGGAAACTTCTAGCAGTTAGAGGACTGGGACATCTAGAAGATAAAGTCTTCTAGACTTGACGGGGAAGCTGCACCCTGGAAATCGCAACAATATGGTTGTCTAAGCAAGACATCCATAATGACAACATCAGTTGACATGCCAGCTTGGATGGAGGAAATTTTACAAGGCTCCATCTCTATATGAAGAATTATGGCCAATAAATGGCTACTGAGAAAGGGAGAGCGAATTTTATTCAGGGGCAAGCCTCTGGATAGGTTATCCAATGCTAAGTGCAAACACTAAATCCTAAATGCATATAACATATGAGGAACACTAAATGTATTAAGCAGTTTGTATATATATATATATATATATATATATATATATATATATATATGCACATGTGTGCATGGTGTGTTGTGTGTGTGTATGTGTGTGTGCAACAGCAATAAAGGGGAAGAGGTCATGAGTCATGAATTGAAAGGGGAGACACAGAAGGATCTGGAAGCAGGAGAGAGGAGGGTGGAAATTATGTAGATATAGTACTCATCTATGAAATTCTCCAAAAATAAAAGAAATGGATACAAAAGTTTACAGGTACCAATGAACTTGTGGGAATATGTATACACACACACACACACACACACACACACACACACACACACACATATATATATATATATATATATATATATATATATAGAGAGAGAGAGAGAGAGAGAGGTGGCACACACCTTTAATCCCAACACGCAGGAGGCAGAAGCAGGCAGGCAGATCTCTGTGAGTTCAAGACCAGTCTGGCCTACAGAGTTAATTACAGGACAGCCAGGACTGTTACATAGAGAGTCCCTGTCTCAAAAAAAAAAAAAAAGAATAACATATATATTGTAGTTGGTATCAATTCGCTGTCCAGATAAGTCTCCCAGAAAAGATGACAAGCACATTTGCCTCGCAGACAGTTCTTTTCTACAATTATCCTCCCACTATGACATTATCACTTGTTCATCATTCCTCAAATGCACCTCATGTTCACCAAATGTTTTCTGTTGGCACTTATTTGTGTGTGTGAGTGTGTGTAAAAAGTGTATCTTATTTGTTGTTATTGATAGAAGCAGGTGAAATATAAATTCACAAATACAGATTTGAATCTAATGGACATGCTTCTGAAATTTAAATATTTATCACATATTTTTTAAAAATTATTTATGATGACAATTGTCATCAAACTGATTACAGGGGAAGGCCAACTCAGGCATCCTCTCCACTATTGCTTAGAGTCTTAGCTGGTGTCATCCTTGTGGATTCCTGCAAGTTTCCCTGGCACCAGTTTCTCCTTAACCCCGTAATGGCTCCCTCAATCAAGATATCTGTTTCTTCAAGAGGGTAAACCCAAGGAAAAACATATAGATATCCTCCCAGCTATGGGAAATAGACAAGATTGATGGGCAAAAAATGGGAATCTTGGGGGGTGGGGTGGGATGGGGATGAGGGGAGATGGGGAGAGAAAAGTGTGAAGGAGAGGATGAGGGGAACTGGGGGAATCAGGGTGATTGGGGGTAAAGGAAGGTTGGATTGGGGAGCAGGGAAACTCATACCTTAGTTAAGGGAGCCACCTAAGGGTTGGCAAGAGACTTGAACCTGGAATGGCTACCAGATGCCCAGGGCAATGTCCCCAGTTAGTTCATTGGGGCACCTGAGGATAGGGAACCTGAAATGAACCTATCCTATAATCATACTGATGAATATCTTGCATATCGCCATAGAACCTTCATCTAGCGATGGATGGAGATAGAGACAGAGACCCACACTGGAGCACCGGACTGAGCTCCCAAGGTTATAATGAGGAGCAGAAGGAGAGAGAACATGAACAAGGAAGACAGGACCATGAGGGGGGCACCCAACCACTGAGACAGGGGGGCCGATCTATTGGGAGCTCACCAAGGCCAGCTGGACTGCTACTGAAAAAAACATGGGATAAAACCGGACTCTCTGAATGTGTTGGACAATGAGAGCTGACGAGAGGCCAAGGAGAAGGGCACAGGAACTTTCATCTGGCGATGGATCGAGAGAGAGACAGAGACCCAATTTGGATCAATCGTCTGAGCTCTTAAGGTCCAAATGAGGAGCAGAAGGAGGGAGAACATGAGCAAGGAAATCAGGACCACGAGGCGTGCACCCACCCACTGTGACAGTGGAACTGATCTATTGGGAGCTATCCAAGGCCAGCTGGACTGGGACTGAATAAGCATGGGTTGAAACTGGACTCTCTGAACAAGGCGGACAATGAAGGCTGATGAGAAGCCAAGGACAATGGCACTAGGTTTCGATCCTAATACATGAACTGGCTTTGTGGGAGCGTAGCCTGTTTGGATGCTCACCTTCCTGGACCTAGATAGAAGTGGGAGGACCTTGGTCTTCCTGTAGAGCAGGGAATTTGGACTGCTCTTCAGTATCGAGAGGGAGGGGGAGTGGACTAGGGGGAGGAGAAGTGGAGTGGGGATAGGGGGAGGGGAGCGGGGGGAGGGGGCAATATGTGGGAGGAGGGGGAGGGAAATGGGAAACGGGAGCAGTTGGAAATTTTAAGTAAAAAAGAATAAAAAAAAAAAAGATATCTGTTTCTTTGCGCTCCCTCTCCGTCCTTCCTCCAACTCAACCATCACATTCCCTCATGCTCTCCTCCCCCCTCCTCTTAACCCCCTCCTAATTCACTCAGGAGATCTTATCTACTTCCCCTTCCCAGGGGCATCCATGCATGTCTCTCTTAGGGTACTCTGAGGAGAGGAAGGAGAGATTATATGAGCAAAAGGGTCAAGATCACAATGGGGAAACCCACAGACACAGCTGACTAGAGCTAGTGGGAACTCACTAACACCACCTCTGGGCTGACAGCTGGGGAACCTGCATAGGATGGAACTAGGCCCTCTGAATGTGGGTGACAGTTGTGTGGCTTGGGCAGTCTATGGGGGCCACTGGCTGTAGGACCAGGATTTATGCCCAGTGTATGAACTGGCTTTCTGGAGCCCATTCCCTATGGAGGATACCTTGCTCAGCCATGATACAGAAGGGAGTGGCTTGGTTCTGTCTCAACTTAATATGGTGGGGGAGAAGGTGGGGGTGGGTGGGAGGAGGGAAGGGAGGGGGAACTGTAGTTGGTATGCAAAATGAAAAAAACTTAAAAAAGGACATACTCAGAATACTTTAAAAATTACTTTAAATAAAAATTTTAGACTTTATTATAAAAACCTTGCTAGGGACAAGGCCAGTTCAGGAACCCTCTCCTCCACTGCCCAGGGTCCTAGCTGGGGTCATCCCTGTGGACATCTGGGAACCCCTCTAGAGTCAAGCCTCTTGCCAACCAAACAATGCCTCCGTTAATTAAGATATCTTCTTCCGTGTTCCCATATCTGTCCTTCCTCCATCTCAACCATCCCACTCCCCCAAGCTCTCCCCAACCCTCCCCTTCTCCCTTCTCTCTATCCCTCTCCCCTTCTCCCCACCCCACCCCCACCCCCATGCTCCCAACTTTTGCCTGGCAATCTTGTCCGCTTCCAATTTCCAGGAGGATCTATGTATGTTTTTCTTTGGGTTCACCTTATTACTTAGGTTCTCTAGGATCGCGAACTATAGGCTCAATGTCCTTTGTTTATGGCTAGAATCCACTTATGAGTGAGTACATACCATATTCATCTTTTTGGGTCTGGGTTACCTCACTCAGTATAGTGTTTTCTATTTCCATCCATTTGCATGCAAAATTCAAGATGGCATTGTTTTTTACTGCTGAGTAGTACTCTAATGCGTACATATTCCACACTTTCTTTATCCATTCTTCCATTGAGGACCATCTAGGTTGTTTCCAGGTTCTTGCTATTACAAATAATGCTGCTATGAACATAGTTGAACAAATGCTTTTGTAGTATGATTGGGCATCTCTTGGGTGTATTCCCAAGAGTAATATCGCTGGATCCTGAGGTAGGGTGATTCCCAATTTTCTGAGAAACCACCACACTGATTTCCAAAGTGGTTGCACAAGTTTGTATTCTCACCAGCAATGAATGAGTGTTCCCCTTACTCCATATCCTCTCCAGCATAGGTTATCATTGGTGTTTTGATTTTAGCCATTCTGACAGGTGTAAGATGGTATCTCAAAGTTGTTTTGATTTGCATTTCCCTGAGAGCTAAGGAAGTTGAATATTCGTCTAGTGATAGATGGAGACAGAGTCCCACAAAGGAGTACTGGACTGAGCTCCCAAGGTACAGCTGAAGAGCAGAAGGAGGAAGAATATGTCCAAGGAGGTCAGGATCACGAGGTGTTGATCCACCCACTGAGACAGTGTGCCTGAACTAATGGGGGAGCTCTCCAAAGCCAGCTGGACTGGGACTGAACGAGCATGGGATCAAACTGAACCCTCTGAATGTGGCTGACAATTGGGGCAGACTGAGAAGCCAGTGATAATGGCACTGGGATTTGTCTCTCCTGCATGTACTGGCTTTTTGGGATCCTAGTCTATTTGGATGCTTATCTTCCTAAGCCTGGATGGAGCGGGGAGGACCTTGGACTTTCCACAGGGCAGGGTACCCTGCCCTCTCTTAGGACTGGAGGGGGATGGGGAGGTTGAGTGGGGGAGCTGGAGGGAAATGGGAGGAGGGGAGGAAGTGGAAATTTTGATTCCTATTATTTATAAAGTAATAGGAAATTATCAGAGAAAAAAATAAAAACCTCGCAAATGGAATACTTTATTTCTTAATGAATTTATTTATTCTGACTACATAGAAGCTTACTGAGACAGACTTTGGGCATGGTCAATCTCATACACTGTGTTGATGTGGGACAATATGGTGTCTAACTTATAGGATTCCTGCTGTTCTTCCTAAAATAGGTTTTTTTCTTCTTGTATCTATGATACTGGATCTGCCAATTCTGATTCTCTTCTGTTTTTCAGAATGTAGCAGTGCTACCATTACTGAAATGAATGGTTTCTTTTTGCTGAAGAACAATCATTGATACTCGAATGATAGAATGTTAGTGCTATAGATGGGCTTTAGTCATGAATGTGAGGGACTTAGAGGAAATGCTTAGAGTGGACTACCATGTATGCTACATGAATTTTTCAGTAACTGGTAATTTTGGTTTTTTTTTTCGTAGTATTTTGGTTTTTTCCTAATTAATACATGAATTCAGAACTTTGATTCTGAGTTCAGCAGTATTTTGGAGTGCCCAGCAGCAACTTTGAAGCTTACATGAAGCTTTTATTTGGACTGCAAGAGGGCTAAAATGCTTCAGCAGTGTGCGTGTAAATACTTTATATGAACTGTATGGTAAAGACATCTGCCAGTCTCTTCAAGTGCCTCTTTTCCATAACTTTTCAGAGATGATCCATGGAATGCTGAGTAGCAATTATACTTTTCTTACTGCACATCAGCAACATAAGGAGCGTTGTATAATAAAAAAGACTAATTTGTCACACCGTCATGTTCAGCTTTCTCACATGTCATGATAAACCTAGCCTATCCAATCCTGTGATTTGAAGAGTGTTCCTTATTCATTAAAGTTTTAAGTTAGTATAAAGATCAAATAATCATTAATTCCCAGATCATGTATCTCATCAAATGTATACTAAAATATTTATATTTCTAATGATTTTGTAAAAGTTATTTTTATTTTTAACTTGCAGATTATTAGTTGCTAAGACACAAAAATGCAATGTATTGTTTGCATATTGACTTGATATGTCAATTGCCCATTGCTGATGCAATAAATTGCTACAGACTTAGTGGCTTAAGACAGCAAAAATTTAATATTTTACAGTTCTAGAAGTCAAAAATGAGAAAAGAGTATCAGTTCACTAAAGTCAGTTTGTCATAAGAGGACATATTTGTTCTAGGTGGGAGGAATCTTTTTTCTTCTAGTTTTTAGTTCTTACGGTTCACCTACACTCTTTGACTTGTGATCATATCAGCCCACATTCAAATTCAGAATTGATGATAAATATTTCTGGTGTTATTTTTCTCAAGTGATCTCTTTTTATTTCCTCCTCTACTGTTATATATGCTTATATGTTGTCTGCATTTCTGTCCTGTCTGGTTTCTGGCCTCCCACCAGGTCCCACAGCCATGTAGCCCCAACAAAAATAACACAGAGGTCTCCATAAGTTATAAACTGATTGGCCCATTAGCTCAGGCTTCTTAGTAACTCTTATAACTTATATTAGTCCATTATTCTTATCTGTGTTAGCCACCTGTCTCGGTAGCTTTTTTCAGTGGGGCAGGTCACATCTTCCTTCTTTGGTGTCTGGACGGGACTGGGGAGGAATGGGCTTTCTCCTTCCCAGAATTCCCCTGTTCTCATTGACCTGCCTCTACTTCCTGTCTGATTGTCCTGCCTATACTTCCTACCTGGCTACTGGTCAATCAGCATGTATTTAAAGCATAATTGACAGTCCAGTGCTCCAGTGTGGGTCTCTGTCTCTATCTCCATCCATCAACAGATGGAGGTTCTATGGTGATATGCAAGATATTCATCAGTGTGGCTGTGGGATAAGGACAGTTCAGGCACCCTCTTCTCTGCTGCCCATGGACCTAGATGGGGAAATCCCCTTGGACACCTCCCTCTAGAGCCAAGTCTCTTGCCAACCCTAAAATGGCTCCCTTAGTTAAGATATCTACTTCCCTGCTCCCATATCCACCCTTCCTCCATCTCAACCATCCCATTCCCCAAGCTCTCCCCAATCCTCCCCTTCTCCCTTCTCTCTCCCCATGTCCCCTTCCCCCCACCCCACCCCCACCTCCTGCTCCCAACTTTTGCCTGATGATCTTGTCTACTTCCAATATCCAGGAGGATAAAGATATGTTTTTCTTTGGGTTCACCTTCTTATTTAGCTTCTCTAGTATCACGAACTATAGGCTCAATGTCCTGTGTTTATGGCTAGGATCCACTTATGAGGGAGTACATACTATATTCCTTATTTTGGGTCTGGGTTATCTCATTTAGTAAAGTGTTAGGCCCAGATGAAGAGCAGAAGGAGGGAGAACATGAGCAAGGAAGTCAGGACCGTGAGGAGTACGTCCACCCATGGAGACGGTGGGGCTGATCTAATGAGAGCTCACCAAGGCCAGCTGGACTGGGACTGAACAAGCATGGGATCAAACTGGACTCTCTGAATGTGACTGACAATGAGGGCAGACTGAGAAGCCAATGATAATGACATCAGATTTTGATCCTACTGCATATACTGGCTTTTTGGGAGCCTAGTCTGTTTGGATGCACAACTTCCTAGACCTGTATTTAAGGGGGGCTTGGACTTCCCACAGGGCAGGGCATCCTGACTTCTCCTAGGGCTGGAGAGCAAGGGGGAGCAGGCGGTGGGTGGGAGGTAAATGGGAGGATGGGAGGAGGTGGAAATTTTAATAAATAAATCAATAAAAAACTTAATTGACAGAATTTAGACAATTGTCCTGCACCACTTATAATTATATTAAGTCTATTCAGATAATTCTATATGATATTCTTATTGTAAGGCCAGAATACCATTAATTACAGATATAACTTGTATTCCATTGTGTGCTACAAAAGATATTATAATCAATGGTTCTTCATAAGACCTGCACAAGACGAAGCCGGCACAGATAGGGAGGAACATGTAAGGTCCCACCGCTAGTGAGGAATTATTGGTAGCTGATGGTTGCTGGGAAAGGAAGTATTTCCCTGGTAAGTTAACCACACTCCAATGGATGGCATCTTACCTATGTGCATTCAGGCAGCACTAACTGAACTTAGAGGGCAGTAAAATATTTAAATATGAGGACATCAAGGTGGGAGAGGGAGGTGGTGAAGAAGTCTGTGAGGAAGTAGAGGGGAAAATGGGAGTAGTTAGGATCAAAATACATTGTATCCATGTAGGATATTCTCATAGAAATATATATATATATATATTCTCTTAGAAATATGAGAATACACACACACACACACACACACTGAAATTGTGTCAAGAAGTACAATCGAAAAGTTTCACAAAGCCGCAGAATTAAACAGTAGAAACAACAACAAAAGAGTCATCAGCCAGGTACTGATAGGTTCATTGATATTATATAGTATGAGAAACAGAAAGAGAAAAGAGTAAAAATAGAACACTGGGCTTCTCAGACAAGGAAAGAATAAATGCATAGTAGCAACCTAATAAAAAGTAGATGTAAGCAAGAAGAATATTTGAAGAAATGGTAACCAAAAATTGAAAATGTGGTTTTTATTTTAAAAAAAACATATATCTGTTGGGTATATTCCCAAGAGTGGTATTGCTGGATCCTGGAGTAGGTTGATTCCTAATTTCCTGAGAAAACAAGAGATGCCCTATCATACTACAAAAGCATTTGTTCAACTATGTTCATAGCAGCATTATTTGTAGTAGCCAGAACCTGGAAAGAACCTAGATGCCCTTCAATGAACGAATGGATAAAGAAAGTGTGGAATATATACACATTAGAGTACTACTCAGCGGTAAAAAACAATGACATCTTGAATTTTGCATGCAAATGGATGGAAATAGAAAATACTATCTTGAGTGAGGTAACCCAGACCCAAAAAGATGAACATGGGGTGTACTCACTCATAATTGGTTTCTAGCCATAAATAAAGGACATTGAGCCTATAATTCGTGATCCTAGAAAAGCTAAATAAGAAGGTGAACCCAGCCGGGTGGTGTTGGCGCACGCCTTTAATCCCAGCACTTGGGAAGCAAAGGCAGGTGGATCTCTGTGAGTTCGAGACCAGCCTGGTCTACAGAGCTAGTTCCAGGACAGGCTCCAAGGCCACAGAGAAACCCTGTTTAAAAAAAAATGGTGACCCCCAAAGAAAAACATATAGTTATCCTCCTGGATATTGGAAGTAGACAAGATTGCCGGGCGAAAATTGAGAACTTGGGGATGGGGTGGGATAAGGGTAAGGGGAGATGGGGAGAGAAGAGTGAGAAAAGAAGGATGGGGAGAGCTTGGGGGAATGGGATGGTTGGGATGGAGGAAGGGTGGATATGGGAGCATGGAATTATATATCATAATTAAGGGAGCCATTTTAGGGTTAGCAAGAAACTTGGCTCTAGAGGGGTTCCCAGGTGTCCAGGGAGATGTCCCCAGCTAGTTCTTTGGGCAGCTGACGAGAGGGAACCTGAAATGATCAAATCCTATAACCCTACCGATGAATATCTTGCATATCACCATAGAATCTTCATCTGGTGATGAATGGAGATAGAGACAGAGACCTACCTTAGAGCACCAGACTGAGCACTCAAGGTCCAAATAAAGAGCAGAAGGAGGGAGAACATGAGCAAGGAAGTCAGGACCGCGAGAGGTGCACCCACACACTGAGTTGGTGGGACTGATCTAATGGGAGCTCACCAAGGCCAGCTGGACTGGGACTGATGGAGCATGTGATCAAGCCGGACTCTCTGAATGTGGCGGACAATGAGGGCTGACTGAGAAGCCAAGGACAATGGCACTGGGTTTTGATTCTACTGCATGTACTGACTTTGTGGGAGCTTAGTCTGTTTGGATGTTCACCTTCCGAGACCTGGGTGGAGGGGGGAGGACCTTGGACTTCCCACAGGGCAGGGAACCCTGACTGCTCCTTGGACTGGAGAGGGAGGAAGAGGGGAGTACGTGGAGGGGGAGGGAAAAGGGAGGCAGGAAGGAGGCAGATATTAAAAAAAATAAATAAATAGTTTGTTGAGGTCCAAAAATTACCCATAGATCTGGACATCTCAGAAGCTCAACCAACTCAACTTAAACTAAATATACAAATTTAACGCTTGAAGTATCATAATTCAGCTGTCCAAAAGACAAAGACTGAGAACAGTGTATGAGAAGGTTTTCCAAGGAGGGTGGACTCCATCAGTGTGTGTTGTGTGCACATGTGAAAAATCACACTGGCGCTTGTCAATATGGGCAGTTAGTGCATGAAAACAGAAATCAAAATTAGGGGGCCAGCAAGATGATTCAGCTGATAAGGGCACTTGTCCCCAGGCCTACCCACTGAGTTCAGTCCCTGCAACCCCAGTGGCACAAGGAGAAAATGGACTCCCACAAGCTGTGCTCTAATTTCCTCATGCTTGCTGAGGCACACACAAACTCACACCCACACACATACATCGCCTACACACTAAATAAAGGAATGTAATTTTAAAAGGTTAAGAAGGCAAGGGGAAAGAAAAATCTGAAAACAACTAGCACAATGACTCATCATATTCAAGGTATATCAAAATTATTAGAAACCATGGAAACCAGATTGCTATTGAATAACATATTCAAAATGATGAAAGGAAAGGACTAAAAATACCTGTCTGGAAAACATATCTTTCAAGACTAAAAGGAATAATCAAGATGCTCTCTGATGAACATAAATTGAGGTGATGTGTCACTAGCAAATCTTTTGTACAAAAACTACAGAAGGGGCTGGGTGGGACAATATGGACTTGTAGAGCTACTCTAGAGGCTGACACAAAAGGATTGTTTTAGTCTGTTCTGAGCAACAGAAAACTGCATTTATTTTAAATAAATATGAGAGGGGGTCTTTATGCTAAAATGAAGAAATAAGACATTTGTTACTAATTTCAAGTGGTTAAACATTAAGTAATGAAAAATGGTACACAGACAAGCAAATACAAAAAATAGTACTTTGTTGTCAATGTTTTCTTCTAATTTAAAAGGCAGTCATGGGAAGCTATACTTGTGAAACTGTCTGATGGACTACAATGCAAAAAGATGTCAATTGTACACCTATGTATAAAAAGGGGGAGAAAAATAAAGCTGTAATTGGACAAAATCCATGCATATTGTTGAAATTAAGTTGACATTGCTCCAAACTAGATAGCTTTAAGATGTAAATTGTAACCACAAGGGGAATCACTAAGGTAGCTATTCAATAATATACATAAAGAGAAAGGAAAATAATTGTAATTATCTGAACTTCCTAGTAGAAAAGGAGGTAACAACGGAATAGGAAGGGAAATTAGGAACATAAGAAACTGAACTTGGGGAGGACACAGATGGCACTCTCAAGGACCTTTTGGTCTTGGAGGGCAGTTACAATCAACCACAAACCTGCCTGGTGTCCCTGGCACTGAGTGATCAGGTACCATCATACCAAGTGCTGCTCAAGGTCTCTAGGCCCAGGCATGGGACAGAGGAAAGGTGACAGTTCCGTGCCATTTCTTGTGGCTGGGAAAAAGCCACGTGTGACCAAGTGACCTCACACTGGGCAGTTGGGTGCCATTGGAGTGAGAGAGTACAGGGTGGGGAGGCAGAAGAGGCAGAATGGTTCATGGGCTGGAGAGAAAGGCAGATCTGGAGAGCAGAGGGTGGTAAAGAGCGGGCTGATGGGAAGTGCTCGCTGACCACTTGAGTCCAGGGAGATGTCTGTTCTTGGGTCATGGAGGGACAGGACTTGGCCTGGGCCCTGGGCCTTTGTTGATGTCTGTGGCTCCTGTCAGTATTGAGGTCTGTGTAGGAGTCTGTGGCTGAGTTGCCACCTGGGGCCATTGTGGTGTGCAAGGACCGCTCTGCCATGGGGGCTTGCTAATCTAGATTGCCTACACAGACACCCGGGGGCTGCTGCTGAGAATCATGTTTGGGTCCCTGGCATGTCCTGGGTCTGTGTTGATATCCCTGGCTGAGGTTGCTGCCAGGGCCCACGTGGATGCCCAGGGTCTTGGCTGAGACATGTGACCATGATGGTGTCCGAGGGCTGTGCTACTGCTGGAATCAGGCCTATCTGGGTGGCCAGGGCTGTCAACTGGGGCCATGGTATTGCTCAGACTGGGGCTAGAGGCAAGGGCCATGTCTGGGTCTGGAGTTTTTTTGTAGCCAGGGTCTGTGTTGATGTCTGTGACTCCCCCTAAAGCCACTGAAGACCAGCCAACGCCAGGGGTCTGGGCTGCCACCTGCGGTTCTGTTGGTATATGAGGGCCATGCTGTTGTAGGGGTCATACTGGTCTGGGTAGCCTGTGCTGCCACCTGGGACCATGTTGACACTGGGGCCTGGGCTACTGCGTAGGAACATGTCTGAGTCTGTGGTCCTTCCACAGTCAGGATCTGTATTGATATCCACATTGCCACCCAGAACCACATAGATGCCGGGGGTCTGGGCTGCAACCTATGGCAATGAGGGCGTTCGAGGGTCATGCTGCCACCAGGGACATTCTGAACTGAGTGGCCTAGCTGTTACCCAGGGCCATAGTGTTGTTTTGGCCAGGACTGCTGCACAGGGCCATGTCTGGGTCTGTGGCCCCATGGAGACTGGGCTCTTGGGTGGTATCTATACTCCAGTCACCACTGAGGGCTCTTCGGATGCTCATGATCTGATCAATCACCTGGGACCATGTTGATGCCGGGAGGCCATACTGCCACTGATGTGTGCTGGTCTGGGTGGCCTGCTGCCACCGGGCCTTGGTGGCATCTGGGCCCGAGCTACTACTGAGGGTCATGTCTGGGTCTATATTCCTGCTTCAGCTGGGGTCTGTGGCGATGTCCATGTCCCGTTTGACCATGGAGGCCATTGGAACCACGCTGTGCTGAGCTAGTCCACCCTCACTGGTCCTAGGATGGCTAGTTCTGCCCCTCGCAGGTGAACTGGCCCTATCCCTCAGGGAAGAACTCCCCCCACTCAGTAAAGATGGTCTGGCCTCTCACAATAGGGGTGCACCTCACCTGGGAAGCACGCTCGAGTGGACCCTGTGGTCAGGGACACAAGTGAGTCAACCCTGAGAGCATAAGAGTAGGAGAGCTGACCCTGTCCCCCCTCATCTGTCAAGTGGCAGCATGAGTAAGCGAAAGATGCCCTCCTTCCTCTCATCTATTACCATCTGTGGCGGGTGAGAGAGGTGGCCCTGGGGTCACAATAGTGGGATTGATAGCTCTGACCCTCATTGGCTGCAGCTCATGAGAAAGCAGTCTTGGCTTCCCTTTGGGCAGCACCCTCTTGTCAAGGACTCAAGTGAGCCATCCCTGAGGACAGGAGAGCAACAGAGCTGGACTTCCACATTGTCTGCCATGTGGAGGCATGGGTGAGGCAAAGATGCCCTCTTCCCTCTGCCCCTGGCTAGCTGTAGCAGTTGAGATAGCTCGTCCCACAAACATGAGGGTACGAGAACTGGCTGCGCTCTATATCATGGCCCTGCAATCACCTGTGCGGTATACAAGAACTGACCCTGTTGTTTTGTGAGGGAGGGGACACAGGTGAGCCAGTCCTGAAGGTGTGAGAGCAGGAGAGCTGACCTGCCAGCCTCTATATCCCTCTTACAGGGAGAGAGGGCCCTGCACTTGCCTGGGGAAAATGGTAGAGTTGGCCCTGGTGATGTGAGTGAGGGAGACATGGATCTGAGGGCCCAAGAGTAAAAGAACTTGCACCGCTCCTTGCTGCAGACTGCATTGGATGGGCTAGCCTAGGCAGTGCTAGAGAGCTCACCTGGGTAGTGATGATGAGGGGAAGCTGCCGAGTTGAGGAGCTCAGCTACCACCCAGGCCCAGATCCAGGGCTATGAATTGGTCCACAGCAACATCCACCAAATCTATGATCCGTTGGAGCATGTGAAGGGGATAAACATACGTATTCAAAGCATCAGGACGTCCATAACACAGTACAACAACAGGATATCCAAGAGGAGCCTCAGTGAGAGGCCTTTACCAGTGTATAGCAGAAACCAGAGGCCTTGAGCCAGAAACACTTGCAAGTGAAGATGGATGGGCTAAAGGGTAAACTGTGTGACCTAACAGGACACATGACAGCTTCCACAAGAATCTCTTTCTTCTTTTTTTGTTTGTTTTTTATTTTGTTTTGTTTCTTTGTTTTATTTTTTCTTTTGAATTTGGTTTTGTTTTGTGGGGGGAGGTTACAAGAGCAGAGGGCAGATTCGAGGAGACAGGGAGATAAAGTGGGATCAGAATGCATGCTGTGAAATCCACAAAGAATCAATTGAAAACCAGAACATAAGAAATACAGGAAGCAAATAAAATGCCAGATATAAATGCTGACAGTATTTACATAATGTAAATTGATGAAACAATTACGACCAAAAGATGGAGGCAGTAATAGACTTTAAAATGACCAACTTGGTAAGGTGTGGTGGGCTATTCCCCACACTCAGGAGGCAGAGGCTGAAAAATCTCTATGAGTCCTATCTCTATGATCTACAATGTAAGTTCCAGACCATCCAGGAATACACAGTAAACCTCTGTCTCTGAAAAGTAAAAACAATCAACAATCTTTATGGTCCCTATAGAAGACATTAGTAGATTCAATGACATAAATACATTCAAAGGGAAGATTGAAAAGGATATACCATGAAGCAGTACCCAAAAGAGAACTGGAGTTAAGTTATTGCCATTGATAGTATTTCCCTACCAGAAATGGATGGTAAAGATCCTGTTGCCTAAGACACCACAAAGTGGTTGCAGGACCCAGAAAATCCATGTTTGAACTGAGCTAGAAGTTTCCTCTCTACCTGATAGCTTTCACACAATGGGGAGGTGGTATAACTGTAAATGGGAAAGAAAAAAAATCGTAAGCAGTCCTACCCATCTGTGAACCCCATATGCTATAACTCTGACCTCAAGGCAAGATGTGCTCCAGAGTGCAATAATGGCATAACTGTTATGGAAATATTCAATTGTTTTGACTGGATCTGAGACCCGTTCCACAAAAGGAAGTTAGTGTCTAGGGCTGCGAACCCAAATCAAAGATCCATTTCTAAGAAGGGCATGGGCCCTAGGGGTGAACCTACTACTTTTGTTTTACTAAGTAGACATGTTGTCAGACTCCTCCTGGATATTTTTGTTTATAACAGACTAGTACTGCTCTCTACCTCAGTCAGAGAACAATCTCTTTGTGGTGAAGAACAATCAATAGAGAGACTCGCAGTGGCTTAAGGTATTAAGAAAAAATACTATTCAGTATTCTATCCTAAATGAGACATATATACATCCCCCTACATGGCTCTAGGAACATCACAAAACAAGGGATAGAATGAATGTAAGAGACAGGTGCTGGGAAGGAGGCCTACGGAATGTTGTCTTCTAGGAAGGACGGGGTTGTTGTACCCATAAAATCACAGTTGCTTTGGTTGCCTGCATGAAATTAGGACCCTGAACATTCAGTCATGGATGGGGGGACTAATAGGAACTAACCTCTCCCCAAACAGCTATTGGCAGTTGTATTAGTCAGGGCTCTCTAGAGGAGCAGAATCAATCGAATGAATATCTATATATCTACATATTTTTAAGGAATTTATTAAAGCAACTTACGTTGACATTGAAGCAACAGCAGTATCAGACCTAAGAGCTGAAAACCTGGTAGCTGCCAGGCCCTTAAGACCAGGTGTCTTAGAAGTTGGTGTAGTACCCCAGTGGTTGTCTCACAATGGAGAAGACAAAACTCAGTAGTTGCTCCGTCCACACAGCTACATGCCTTGTCAGTCCCAATTTAGTGCTGAAGATCTGGAGTTATGGAAGAGACTCTGGTCCTTGGTCATGGTAGGCTTAGAAACACTGGATCTGCAATTAGTGGAGTATTCAGCAGCCAAATCAACTCTGCAGCAAAAGGGAAGGTAAAGTGAACAAATGTAAATAATCATCCTCCTGCCTTTTTTACCTGGGCAAATACCAGAAGGTGCCATTCACAGTTAGTGTGGGTCTTCCTGTGTCAATCACGACAATTACAACAGTTCTTCAAGTGAGGATCCATGCTCAAGTGTGGAGTGATGTTTTGTTTGTGTTTTAACAAATAAAGCGTGCCTGAAGATCAGAGTGCAGAACTAAGCCACTAGAGGCCAGGGAGTGGTGGCACACACCCTTCATCCCAGGACTCGGGAGACAGAGGCAGGTGGATCTTTGTTAGTTCAAGGCCACCCTGGGCTACACAAGATGTAGTCTGTCTCAAAGAGAAACAGAGTTTAAACAAAGGTGATCCCAGCACTTGGAATCCCATGCCTTTAATCCCAGCACTAGGGAGGTGGAGACAGGAGAGAGGAATATAAAGTGGAAGGAGACAGGTGCTCCTTGAAATCTAAGGTTTGATGGAGAAAGTTGCAGTCTGAGGTACAGCTTGAAGCAGTCTGAAGAGGCAGTCTGAGTACAGGATCGTTCCTTTGGTCTGAGCATTGGTAGAGGTAAAAGGTGTCTCTAGTGGCTGGCCACAGTGCTTTTCTGATCTCTTTTACTCCCTGATATCTGACTCTGGGATTTTTAAGAATAATTAGAATAAGTGATTCTAATTTGTAGCAAATTGACATTAAAACCAACCATGACAACAGCTAATAAGTGCTGCTGGAAGGGAGTCATTAATTTCAATGGTGTAAATGAGTCTCTCTTGTTTCAGTGGATAACTTCACAGCCATTCTCCTGTTGGGAAAGCTGCTTCAACCCAGCGGGGAACCAAGGAAACAAAGCAAAACAAAACGCCCTGAAACTGGGGAGTGGCATGTTTGGAGGAGGGAAGGTAGGAGGTGAAAGGGGTATAAGAAAGAGTAGAATGGATGAATAGAATTTTCAAAGAATAAATTAAAATAAATAAAACCAGAAGAGAGAGAACTAGAATTAATATATCAAGTAGATAGACTTTAAAATAAAAAGAATTGGTAGAGAAAGTGGAGAAGATTTTTTTACAATGATGAGAGTTTTAATTAACAGAAAGGTATGACAACTACACACGCACACACCATAACACAGAAACAAAGATTGGTGTGAGTATACAGAGAAATGTACATCTGTAAAATAATAATTTGAGACTTAAGTTTACCAGATTAAAGATGGCTATAGGATAGAGACAGAAGTCAACATGGACCTAAGAGACTTGAGAAATATTATAAAAAATATACATACATATAAATATATATCTAGAATCAGCAGACATATATTTAACAATACACACATAACTGTGGCCTATGTAGAGTCATGGAACAATTTCTAGGATTCAGCACACTTTAGGTCATAAAAAAAACCTCAATAAATTTAAAATTGAAATCATGAAAAAGATCTTTGTTTAATCAAAACTCAATTAAATTAGAAATTGATAAGCAGGAAATTTAAGAGAATCACAACTATATGCAAAATGTACAACACACTCCTGAATACATACAGATCAAACATAAATAAGAAGAGCTATAAATTAGTTCTTTATAGGCTGAAAGGAAAGTACCCTGCACAAAGCTTGTGGGATATTGTTTCAGTGGTGTTTATAGTGAATTCAAGATGAAAACCAGCAATATTCCAAAATATAGTGGTATATTATTTCTGTTTTAATAAATAAAGCTTGCCTGGAGATCGGAGAGTAAAATAGACACATTAGTCAGTTGTACAGACCAGGCAGTGGTGGCACACACCTTTAATCCCAGTAGCCATGCTGGTTAACAATACAGGCTAGGCGGTAGTGGTGCATGCCTTTAATCCCAGCATTAGAGAGGAATATAAAATGGGAAGAGACAGCTCTCAGTCACAGTCTAATTCTGAGGATTCATGGATGCAGGATTGAGATAGAGGTAAGAACTCTCTAGTGGCTTGGATTCTCTGCTTTTCTGATCCTCAGGTTAAACCCCAATATATGTCTCTGGGTTTTTAATATTCATGCTACATTTGGCATTAATGTTTGGGTTACAAATTTACGAAAAAGTCACCAACACTGAACATGGGACTCTTGCTGGAGCTACATGTGGGGCTCCAGCTCCACCCAGCTAGACTTTCTTTATTTTTTTCCCCTAGCCTCAGAGCGGGTTTGGGATTTTTCTGTTGTAGCCTTCAGGCAGCCCCCTAACACACGTACATTTTCTGAACAATCCCCTGTGCATTTTTCAGACAGCTGTCTCTCTCTTCCTCTCTCCCCAGCATGGGTTACAGGCTCTCCCTGAACCCCTTCTCTGGCTGCCACCAAACTAGGTAGCTGTCTTGATACCCCTTCAGGCATTTACTGTTCTATGCAGCAGCAGTAAGTCTCACATCTTCATCAACATTGTGGGTATATTTGAAAGTGGTGTAGGAGGTCCTTCTTTATTTGGGTAGCTTTCATTGGTTAATCAATAAAGAAACTGCTTGGCCTGATATGGCAAAACTTAGATAGGCAGAGAAGACAAAACTGTATTCTAGGAGGAAGAAAGCAGCAGATAGAGAGAGTCGCCATGGAGTCACCAGAGTCAGACATGCTGCACTTTTCTCGGTAAGCCACAACCTCGTGGTTCTACCAGATTATTAGAAATGGGTTAAATCAAGATGTAAGAGTTAGCCAATAAGAGGCTATAACTAATGGGCCAGGCAATAATTTAATTAATGCAATTTTGGTGCGGTTATTTCAGGTATAAGCTAGCCAGACGGCGGGATACAGCCCACCTCTCCTTCTTACGACAGGCAAGACAATTGGGAATTCTATTTTTATTGACTTTTTTTGAACATACATTATTCTCTGCTCTGCTCCCTTCCTCTCCCCTCCCCTTCTACCCTCTCCCATAGTTTCCATGCTCCCAATTTACTCAGGAAATCTTGTCTTTTTCTACTTCTCATGTAGATTAGATCCAGGTATGTCTTTCTTAGTGTCCTCATTGTCTAGGTTCTCTGGGATTTTAAATTGTAGGATGGTTTTCTTTGCTTTATGTATAAAAACCACTTATGAGTGAGTACATGTGATAATTGTCTTTCTGGGTCTGGGTTGCCCCACTCAATATGATGTTTTCTAGATCCATCCATTTGCCTGCAAATTTAAATATGTCATTATTTTTCTGCTGTGTAGTACTCCGTTGAGTAAATGTACCACATTTTCCTTATCCATTCTTCAGTCGAGGGGCATTTAGGTTGTTTCCAGGTTCTGACTATGACAAACAATGCTGCTATGAACATAGTTGAACACATGTCTTTGTGGTACGGTTGAGTATCCTTTGGGTATATACCAAAAGTGGTATTGCTGAGTCTTGAGGTAGGTTGTTTTCTAATTTTCTGAGAAATTGTCATACTGTTATTCAAAGAGGCTATACCAATTTGCACTCCTACCAGCAATGGAGGAGTGTTCCCTTTACCCCACATCCTCTCCAGCTTAAGTTGTCATCAGTGGTTTTGATCTTGGCTATTCTGACACGTGTAAGATGGAATCTCAGAGTTGTTTTGATTTGTATTTCTCTGACGGCTAAGGATGCTGAGCATTTTTTAAAGTGTCTTTCAGCCATTTTAGATTCTTCTGTTGAGAGTTCTCCATTTAGGTCTGTACTCCATTATTTTATTGGATTATTTGGTCTTTTTATAACCAATTTCTTGAGTTCTTTGTATATTTTGGAGATCAGTTCTCTGTCGAATGTGGGGTTGGTGAAGATCTTTTCTCATTCTGTAGGCTGCCATTTTGTTTTGTTGACCATGTCCTTTGCTTTACAGAAGCATCACAGTTTCAAGAGGTCCCATTTCTTGTTGTTGTTTTTTTTTGTTTTTCGAGACAGGGTTTCTCTGTGGCTTTGGAGCTTGTCCTGGAACTAGCTCTGTAGACCAGGCTGGTCTCGAACTCACAGAGATTCGCCTGCCTCTGCCTCCCGAGTGCTGGGATTAAAGGCGTGCGCCACCACCGCCCGGCAAGAGGTCCCATTTCTTAATTGTTTCTCTCAGTGTCTGTGCTACTGGGGTCATATTTAGGAAGTGGTCTCCTGTGCCAATGTGTTCAAGTGTGCTCCCCACTTTCTCTTCTATGAGGTTCAGTGTGTTTGGCTTTATGTTGAGATTCAAGAAAATCTTGTATAATAAACGAACTTCTGGAGGGATCACAATCCCTGACTTCAAACTCTAATACAGAGCTACAGTACTGAAAACAGCCTGGTATTGGCATAAGTACAGACAGGAGGACCAATGGAACACAATTGAAGACCTGGATATTAATCCACACACTTAAGAACACCTGATTTTTGACAAAGAAGCAAAAAGTATGAAAAAAAGAAAGCATATTTAACAAATGTGCTGGCATAAGTGGATATCAACATTCAGAAGAATGAAAATAGATCCATATCTATCACCATGCACAAAACTCAAGTCCAAATGAATCAAAGACAGTTGGGAATTCTTAAAGGGAGGAATTAGTTAAAAGAGAGAGTTTTTCCCACATTAAAAAAATGGAAAAAACATTATAATGGAAGGAGTTACTGTATGATAATATGATAGACAGTTTGAAAATGGAACAATCAAATGAGAAGATATCTAATTGAGACAGGGTTTATGTAATGTCAATTGTCAACAATATCAGCTTTATCATTTTTGTCTTATCAATAAAAAGTTGGTTAATCTAAGTGCTAAGATATAGGCCTACCAGCCTTAGGAAAGCATAATAAACAGATCCCAAAGATATTAAAATCCAGATAGAAGAATTTAATAGAGAGCCAGTTTTAACAGTGTGTAGTAAGAATAGAGAGAAACAGCCTAAGATTTTCAGAAAACCAACCTTAATATACACAGTAACCTTATAGGAATTGCAAAATGGCAGAGGCTCTATTACAGCTAACTAGACTCCAGTGCCAATGTTAGATTTAAGGAGATTCAAGGAAACAATATTCTCATATGGCAGGCATTCACCTTTTGTGAAGCAAATGTTAGACTTGTGGTCAGTTTGTAATAGAATTATCTCCAATGACTAGATAGATTTGGTTAAAGGTATTTTAAAGCCTGGTCCACAATCACAGTGGAGTGCCTGACTGAGAGAAGCGGCTAAGATTATTGAATAATGCAGTAAAGCTAGTGGTAAGGAAATTTCCCAAGATCAAATTCTTAGAAAAGGAGAATATACTACTATAAAAAGTAAGTTGCATATGGTGACCATACCCTGGATTTATGCCATGTAGTAGCTTTGAATATTTGGGACAGAATTGGAGAAATAGGGAAGAAAATTGAGTCATTTACTAAAGTTATATAGGGTTCAAAGGAAGACTTTATAGATTTCTTTTCTATTTATTTATTTATTCAAATTTTCCACCTCCTCACATCCTCCCATTTCCCTCCCACTCTGCCCCTCCTCTCCCTTCGCTCTCCAGTCCTAAGAGAAGTCAGGGTGCCCTGCCCTGTGGGAAGTCCAAGGTCCTCCCCCCTACATCCAGGTCTAGGAAGGTGAGCATCCAAACAGACTAGGCTCCCACAAAGCCAGTCCATGAAGTACAATCAAAACCCAGTGCCATTGTCCTTGGCTTCTCAGTCAGCCCTCATTGTCAGCCACATTCAGAGAGTCTGGTTTGATGACATGCTCCATCAGTCCAGTCCAGCTGGCCTTGGTGAGCTCCCATTATTAGATAATTCCCACCGTCTTCGTGGGTGGATGCACCCCTCGCGGTCCTGACTTCCTTGCTCATGTTCTCCCTCCTTCTGCTCTTCATTTGGACCTTGAGAGCTCAGTCCAATGTTCCAATGTGGGTCTCTGTCTGTATCTCCACCCATCACCAGATGAAGGCTCTATGGTGATAAGCAAGATATTCATCAGTGTGGCTATGGGATAAGGACAGTTCAGGCACCTTCTTCTCTGCTGCCCAAGGAACAAGCTGAAAACATCTCCTTGGACACCTGGGAACCCCTCTAGAGTCAAGTCTCTTGCCAACCCTAAAATGGCTCCCTTAGTTAAGATATCTACTTCCCTGCTCCCATATACACCCTTCCTCCATCTCAACCATCCCATTCCCCCAAGCTGTCCCCAATCCTCCCCTTCTCCCTTCTCTCTCCTCATCTCCCCTTACCCCTACCCCACTCTCACCCCCGTGCTCCCAACTTTTGCCTGGAAATCTTGTCTACTTCCAATATCCAGGAGCATAACTATATGTTTTTCTTTGGGTTCACCTTCTTATTTAGCTTCTCTAGGATCACAAATTATAGGCTCAATGTCGATTTCTTACAAAGACTGACTTCAACAGTAAACAGAATGATACCAAATTCAGAAGCTAGACAATTAATAGTTGAATCTCTGACTTTTGAGAATGCCAATTTGCTATGCAAAAGGATAATTAGACCATTAAACGCAAGGTCAGCACCTTTAGAGGAATGAATTTGAGACGCAATTACTATTGAATCTCATGAACATGATGATGTATGAATAGGAGTGGTGATTTCTAGAGGTTTGAGGGAAAATCGAAATTTCAGTGTTATAATTGTGGCAAACAAGGTCACCTTAAAAGAGATAGTAGACAAGGCATTCTCAGAAACAATGTTTTTTGTTGTTGTTGTTTTTTTTTAACATAATCCATTCAGAACGCCCCTCCCTTCTGGATTATGTGGAAGGTGTGGCAAAGGCATTCATTGGACTAATGAATGTAGGTCAATGAGAATATTCATGATAATCCTTTGCCATTGGGAAACTCCCTGAGTGGCCTCTTGCAGGCCCCTATGACGAATCTGGTTCAGTTTTTTTCCCTGCCATCATGGAGAAAACTCTTTCCCAGAGCAATTAAAACTGATAAAGATTAGATTTGAACAAGCAATACCCCTTAATTATTTTTTTAAATTTTTTTTTTGATTTTCGAGATAAGGTTTCTCTGTAGTTTTTGGTGCCTGTCCTGGAACTAGCTCTTGTAGACCAGGCTGGCCTCAAACTCACAGAGATCCACCTGCCTCTGCCTCCCGAGTGCTGGGATTAAAGGTGTGCACCACCACTGCCTGGCTGCAATACCCCTTAATTAGAAGAGATGACAATTCATCAAACAGCATGACCATTTAATCTGAACAAGTCTATAAAACTTATAAATGCTTTTCATTTGGTCAGATGTAACTTGCCAAAAGAGAATCTCCCCAAAATTAGGGTTGAGGATGGGTTTTGATTCTCTCTTTTCAGAAGAATAAAGACATCCATCTAAAGAATCCAAAGACCACTGGACAAATGAGACATCTGAAGAAAAAGGACAAATCATCCAGAAAAAATGTCTCAAGAAAAAGTGTAAATTGACTTATATGTATATCACATTTCCAACAGGATAAAATTTCATAAATTTTCCCAAATGTTTGTTTCTGCTGTTTTCTACAGACATATACATAACCACAGTCCAATTTACGATTAAAGTTGACTTGGGAGTTGGAGTGTGGCTCTCTCCTTCTCTAAACCCAAACATGCTTAGTAAAACAAAACTCAAAATTTCTGTCTCATGTCAAAAGAGCCACCTGATATGGGACACACACAAAAACCCAAATATTTAAGGACTATTTTATTGCCACTAATCTCATAATCCTTTGGTTTAACAGCTTTTCTTAAGGTATAAGATATATATATATATACATATACATATATATGTATATATATTATATATATTAAACTTTTGTCATATATATATATATTAAACTTTTTGTCATAATATTAATGACCATATAGAGTACTAACTAATTTTAGAAAAAGGGTTTATCTACCTTTCTGTACATGATTTCGGGTTTGAATATCAATTTTCTGCAGTGAACCATGAGCACACCTAACAGTGACCTTTGAAGTCTCCATAAAGAGAATGGGCCCCCACAACAACAATTGCTCTGGGACTACGTTAACACCACTAAGATGAAAAACACCACCTAAGGATTGGCTTTGGACTACAAACTGCTTAAAACAATTTCAAAGTGGCTAGCTAAGATGATCCAGCCTAACAGACTACTCTAGCCAGGACTTCAGACAAGCCCTACACTTTCTCATTACAGAGAGATTGGGCAACAAATGATACAGCTACCTCTCCCAGGACTTGACTATTTCAAATTTTTCTTTTTAGGATCCCCTAAAGATACTTCCACCCCCAAACAGCAGGAAGTAAATTTAAGAATACGACACCCACATTCCCATGAGGTGGGATAGGTGGTTGTGGGTCATTTAATGGGTTATGGATATTTCTCATTGTTTAGGGGTATTGGTTACAAGTTGATATTGGCAATAGTCAAGGAAAAAGCTAAACAAAGAAAATTCAGATTCAAGCTTCTTGTTTTGAAAAGACAAAGGGGAAGATATAGGTATGATATGATAAAAAGGTAGATTATAGAATTAACTTTTAAAAAGTAACTACTGGTTTTGAATGCTTTACATTGGATTGGATTTTTGTATACTATATATAAATTTTATATATTGATACAAATTTGAGATTAATTTTGTTAAAAAAGACCCTACATATATTCTAATCTTGTTCAAGGTATTGTACCTATACAGCTTACTTATCAATGTAATGCAAATTTCTAGTCCTTTAAAGTTAGTATTACCAACTGTTTAGGATAATAAGGAAATACAGGTTAGTAGTTAATCACCCATTACAATTGAACTTGTAGTCACATTAGGTATGTTTTTAAGGTTAAACAGAGATATATTTTAGATAGACAGGTCATCTTCAAATACTTCAGAGATCTACATAATATGGCATTTAAGATGGTTTAATAACATAGGTTCTCTTTTTTTCAATGACAATGAAACATGCCTGCTCCTGGCAGCACCAATCTACTACAGAGAAAATGATGAAAATGGAAGAATCTCCAAATGAAGTCCTAATGGGACAAGCAGGACACACACACACACACACACACACACACACACACACCACTGACTACCAAACCTTGCCCAGACAAGGCATCAAGGCATGACAGTCCTTCAAAACCCTGCTTCATAGCAAAGTCTGTCAGATATTCTATGCCTGTAGGCCAAAGATGGATGGCCCAACACTGCAGAGGAACTTTGGATAATTGTCCAGGTAGCCAGGTGTTTTTGTAATTTCATACAATTTTCAGAAGTCACTTGGTTGCACTTCCTGCTTACTCAGTTAATATTGTTTCCTTCTTGGGTCTCTGAGAAAGTTGAAGATTAGATAGTTATAATTAAAGATTTCCTTGTTCAACAGACCCAGAAAGCAAGTTATGTTAGAAAGTAAATTAGGCACAAGACTTTGGACTCACAAGATAGAATAGTTGTGGACTATTTTCTCTGAATTTGTCAAATGCAAATGGACTAGACATTGTGAATGTATTTATTGTCTATATATTGTATATAGCTATTGTTCTTATTGTATATAGTTTTCTTATATTAGTTATAGCCTTCTTTTCTATTTTAGACAAAAAAGGGAAATATAGAGGTATATTATTTATGTTTTAATAAATAAAGCTTGCATGAAGATCAGAGAGTAAAGCAGCCTGAATGGCCAGCCATACAGACCAGGCAGTGGTGGCACACACCTTTAATCCCAGTAGCCACACTAGTTAACCATAGAGACTGGGCTGTTGTTGTATATGCCTCTAATCTCAGAACTAGAGAGAAATATAAAACGGGAGGAGACAGGTCTCAGCTCATTCTCATTCTGGGTATTCGTGGAGGCAGGGTTGCCATTTCAGTCTGAGATAGAGGTAGAGGCTGGCTACTTTGATTTTCTGATCTTCAGATTGAACCCCAATATATGTCTCTGGAGTTTTATTGTGCATGCTACACCAAAACAAGAAAATGGCAAGTTACTAACTTTTAATTTCAGAAGATTGGGAAGAAAAGAAAGTAGGGAGTGAAAATGATATTAGTATGGAAATAAATAATATATGCACTAGAAAAGCAGTAAGGAAAAAATCAATGAAACAGAAAAGGTTGTGTTAAAGGATTTGTAAGTTTAATATGGTTAAGCATCTCTTTGTTTGAAGAGACGAATTATATTTCTGTGTAGCACATTCTAAATAAAAGGATAGCTGTGAACTCATATTACTGACAACAAAGTTTAATATTTTTTAGCAGTTTTAAAAAATGAGCTGCTGGTTGGGAATCTCTTGGGTATATTCCCAAGAGTGGTATTGCTGGATCCTGAGGTAGATTGATTTCCAATTTCCTGAGAAACCGCCACACTGATTTCCAAAGTGGTTGGATAAGTTTGCATTCCCACCAGCAATGGATGAGTATTCCCGTTACTCCACATCCTCTCGAGCATAGGCTATCATTGGTGTTTTTGATTTTAGCCATTCTGACAGGTGTAAAATGGTATTTGAAAGTTGTTTTGATTTGTATTTCCGTGATTGCTAAGGAGGTTGAGCATGACCTTAAGTGTCTTTTGGCCATTTGAACTTCGTCAGCTGAGAATTCTCTTTTCAGTTCAGTACCCCATTTTTTTAATTGGGTTAGTTAGAATTTTCATGTCCAGTTTCTTGAGTTCTTTATATGTTTTGGAGATCAGACCTTTGTCTGATGTGGGGTTGGTGAAGATCTTCTCCCATTCAGTAGGCTGCCTTTTTGTCTTAATGGCAGTGTCCATTGCTCTACAGAATCTTCTCAGTTTCAGGAGATCCCATTTATTCAATGTTGCTCTTATTGTCTGTGCTACTGGGGTTATACATAGGAGGTGGTCTCCTGTGCCCATATGTTGCAGTTTACTTCCCACTTTCTCTTTTATTAGGTTCAGTGTGGTTAGATTTATATTGAGGTCTTTAATCCATTTGGACTTGAGTTTTGTGCATGGTGATAGATATGGATTTATTTTCATTCTTCTACAGGTTGACATCCAGTTATGCCAGCATCATTTGTTGAAGATGGTTTCTTTCTTTCATTGTATACTTTTAGCTCCTTTGTCAAAAATCAGGTGTTCATAGGTTTGTGGGTTAATATCCAGTCTTCAATTCGATTCCATTGGTCAATATCTCTGTTTTTATGCCAATACCAAGCTGTTTTCATTACTGTAGCTCTGTAATAGAGTTTGAAGTCAGGGATGGTAATACCGCTGGAAGTTTCTGTAGTGTATAGGATTGTTTTGTGTAGGGACATAGCCCCACCCATTGGGGGCGTGTTCGCCTCGGGCTAATGTTTACGGATAAATCTGCTGGGCGTGAGCCCAGCAGCCCTTTTTTCTTTTGCTCCGCTTTTCCGGTACACCGCGGGAACCTGTGGTCCTGTAAGTTTATTTCCTTATTAAAGCTGTATATATCTATATAATCTGTCTACATTCATTTGCGCCACCACAGTTTTGGCTATCCTGGTTTTTTTGTTTTTCCATATAAAGTTGATTATTTTTCTCTCAAGGTCTGTGAAGAATTTTGTTAGGATTTTGATAGGGATTGTGTTGAATTTATAGATTGCCTTTGGTAGAACTGCCATTTTTACTATGTTGATCCTACTCATCTAAGAGCATGGGAGATCCTTCCATTTTTGGAAGCAAACAAGATTGCCGGGCAAAAGTTGGGAGCATGGGGGTGTGGGTAGGGGTGGGGGTGGGGATGGTGGAAGGGAAGAGGGGGGGAGAGAGAAGGGAGAAAGGAAAGACTGGAGAGAGCTTGGGGGAGTGGGAGGGTAGAGATGGAGGAAGGGTGGATATAGGAGCAGGGAAGAAGATACCTACATTAAGGGAGCCATTTTAAGGTTGGCAAGAGACTTGGCTCTAGAGGGGATCCCAGGTGTCCACGGGGATGTCCCCAGTTAGGTCCTTGGGCAGCAGAGCAGAGGGTGCCTGAACTGTCCTTGTCCCACTATCACACTGATGATTATCTCCAATATCACCATAGAATTTCCATCCAGTGATGGATGGAGATAGAGACAGAGACTCTCATCAGAGCAACGGACTGAGCTCCCAAGGTGCAGTTGAAGAACAGAAGGAGGGAGAGGAGGAGCAAGGTAGTCAGGACCGCAAGGGGTTTGTCTACCCACTGAGACAATGTGCCAGATCTAATGGGAGTTCACCAAATACAGCTGGACTGGAACTGAACGAGCATGTGATCAAACCAGACTCTCTGAATGTGGCTGACAATGGGGGCTGACTGAGAAACCATTGATAAAGGCACTGGGAAGTGTTTCTACTGCATGCACAGGCTTTTTAGGTCTCTAGTCTATTTGGATGCAAAGCTTCCTAGGCCTAGATGTAGGGGGGAGGGCCTTGGACTTCCCACAGGGCAGGGTTCCCTGCTCTCTCTTAAGGAGGGAGGGGGAGGGAGAAGGGTGAGTGGGGGAGCAGGAAGGGAATGGAAGGAGGGGAGGAAGTGTAAATTTTTTTAATGGATAAATAAATAAATAAACAAACAAATAAATAAATAAATAAATAAGCTACTGGGAGAAGCTAGGTCAGTTTCCTTCAAAGGCCTGGCATCGGCTGTATTGACCACATTTTAGTGTAGGTCGCACACCCAGAAGTAATCAGTACAAACGGGACTCAATGGGAGAAAGAGAGAAAGAGAGAGAGAGAGAGAGAGAGAGAGAGAGAGAGAGAGAGAGAGAGGAAGAAAAAGAAGAAGAAAAGAAGAAGAAGAAGAAGAAGGAGGAGGAGGAGGAGGGAGGAGGAGGAGGAGGAGGAGGAGGAGGAGGAGGAGGAGAAGAAGAAGAGGAAGAGGAAGGAGAAGGAGAAGGAGAAGGAGAAGAAGAAAGAAGAAGAAGAAGAAGAAGAAGAAGAAGAAGAAGAAGAAGAAGAAGAAGAAGAAGAAGAAGAAGAGGAAGAAGAAGAAGAGACAGATAATGAAGTTGGGTGGGTAGCAAGTGGGGGGAAAGAACTGAGAGGAGATAAGTTAGGGTGATGAATATGATCAAAGAAATTTTAAAGTATTTTGTTTAATGGCTTGAAGATAAAATAAGTTTTGTGATGTGATTAGAATATATTCGACCCTGGTGAAGCAAATTTGAATTTTTGTACCAATAACATGCATATTCAACATGTTAGAGAGAAACAAGAAATATCAGAATTTTTAATTTAAATTTCTTAGAATATTATATATTGCATTTAAAATCATTTTTACTCTCCTCCCACTTTCAACTTCTCAAATTCATGATCTTACCATCTTTAATTTTATATATATATATATATATATATATATATACATACATACACAAATACATACATAACCTGCTGAATTCAGTTACTGTTTCTCATATGTATATAATTTTAGAGCTGACCAGCTGGGACTGGATAACCTGTTGAGGGCTTATCCCTGGAGAAGAATGGATCTTCCTCTCCGAGCAGCTGTTAAATGCCTATACCTCTTCATCTGGGAGTGAGTCTATTAGATATGTCAAATTCTCACAACACAACCCTTATTAAATTTATTTTCTGTTTTATCATATTTATAAATTTTGTGTTGTGGCAAGCATGCATGCACACACACATGATAAATGAAAATGGAACAAGAAAAGCATCCTGCAAACGCTAAAACATGCTAAAATGCAAAGTGACCAATAAATTATAATACCTAATCCTTTAAAAATCAAAATGAATCAAATCTGTTTTATAAGGGAGGTGGAAACTGTTAAGAAAAATAAACATATATTAGAACTCATTTCTATGTATAACAATGACATTTTTAATTAAAAGTGTTTGTAAGCTTATTTGGTTGGAATTTTGGCATTATGTGGCATGATAATAACAATATTGATGATGCTTTCTGTTTTCAAAGCCCGTGGAACTCTTGATTTATCTTCCCAGATGTTCCCAATAGCTATGCCTGTACTCTACAGTGTTAAGTAAGTGCATGTCTGGGACCACAGTGTTCCATCACCATGGTTTCACTAGATTTAATAAACTGTTGCTTAGCAAACCCACTCGTCACCCAGCTATTTTCGCTTTGCACTGTCTTCACGTTATGTCCCTGGTAAAATGTAGCTGAGCCTCTTGGTAATGGAAAATACCAATCTCCACATAAAATGCAATCTTCCCATTTGGAGCTGTTTTCTTTCCTTTTTTTAAAAAAAAAAAAAAAAAACAGAATGTCTAGTGTCAGGGGGTGTTATAATCTAGTGGTAAAATTAGAATTTATGGAACAAGCAGATGTATTCACATCTTGGGCTGTTTGACCTTTAGTCAGTCACTAATCTCCCTGTGTCTCGTATGCCTCATTTGCAAAACATGATAATTATACTCATCTCAGAGGAACAGTGTGAGGATTAATTTAGATAACATAACTAAAATGCACCTGACACTTCATAAGGGCTCATCAGTTGCTACTGACATCAAGAGAGAAAGAAGATGGCAAAAACAAATTTTCCTAGTGTACACCTATTTCTGTACCAAACTTGATTAATGACCTGAGAATTTTAAATGCTGCATGAATGATGAGAGTTGAAATGCCTACTGTGACGGCTGGCATAAATGTATAATGCACTTTTGTATTTAAAATCAGTGAAGCAGTTATTACAATGTATCTCATTGGTCAGACGCCATTTTTGTGAGTCTAACTGAGCTTACTACCTTTCTAGAAGGAATGGTATCATGTTATATGTATTTTTCATTTTGTTACATTTCTACTAGTTTACACACACACACACACACACACATTGTATGTAACAACGTTCAGTTGTTATCCGATAATAAGAGAACATGAGATTCAGTATGTCCCTTTTACCTAGCAACAACTAACTTGGCATACACTGTACATGCACCCATGGGGAAAATATGTGTGCACATGTAATGCCAACCAACAAGTTTCACTAAGTGCTGTCTTTTACCACTAGAATACATAATGACCCATTTGTTAAACTGTTAATGGTCAGAAGGGTCAGATTTAGTTTTGTAAATTGGGAGGTGTCAATAATGTATTTGTAACTGTTCTACTGTGACAGGAGTGAAGTGGAGGCTGATAACTAATAGATAAGACCCGGGAAAATTTAGAGGCAACCTAGAAGGAAAGAGAAAAGTCGTGAGAAATGAAATTTTTTTTTCCAGCAAAATGCTGAGAAATAAACCTCTGCTCTCTGAAATCTTCATCATCATCATGCTAAAGATGAATTCTTTATGGAAAGCCTGAAAATTCTCCGATCCTTGTTTTATATTTGGGGCCCAAGGAGAAAAAGAAGAGGTTACATGTCTAGATATCAAACATTAAATTTACACTTAATATACACAAAACAACCCTTGTGCAAGTGACAGAATGCGGCTCATGTGAAAAAATGTGATCATGGCCATTCCCCATTACATAGGAGGTATTTACAGTGTTCTAGAGACTCCTACCTGTCCCCTCACTTAACATCTGTTTCTACACACACACACGCACACACACACACACACACACACACACCACACTCACGTCTAGATTCTTCATGAGAGAATACAGGTGATATTTGTGTTTCTGATTCTGGCATATTTCATCTAAGATAATGATATCAAGTTCCACTTACTTTACTGCAAATGTAATGATACCATTTTCCTTATGGCTTAATAAAACTCCATTGTGGATATGAACTGTCTCACCCTGGTCAATATGACTACTATCCAGAAGGAAAATGACAATGAATGCTGGTGAGGATGTGGAAAGAGGATACTCATACATTGTTGCTGTGAGTCGAAACTGGTTTAGCCACTTTAGAAATCAATACAGACATTCCTCTCAGTCTCTCTCCCTTCCTTCATTTCTTTTTCTCTCTCTTTACCTCCTCCCCTCCCTTTGTTTTAAATTTATTTATTTATGTTGTGGGGGCATGTGCATGTATGAAGGTCAGAGGATAGCTTGAGGGACTACTAAGTTGGCCTTGAACTCATAACAGTCTTCCTGTCTTAGTCTTAAGGGTTAGCATTCCAGCATTTAATGTTTCCTTCCCTTTCCTTCTCTACCTCTCTCCCTTCGTGTCTCTCTCTCTCACTGTCTGACAATTTTTCTTTTCTGGAGTGACTCAAAGTGAGTAGCTAAATCCTCTGCCAGTTGCTGTGTGGGTTAACTGTTTTGGAAGCAGATCCTCCAGCCCCAGTGATGCCGGCAGACAAGGGATGAGTAACAGTTACATTCTAAACCAACAAAAACTGCATGAAAAGCTCTGTATCAAATTACTGGGGAAACAGTTTCTACATTGTTGACTCTTTTTTCTGAGTGAGAGAATACATATTTATGCAATGAACTGCTAAATTTGGAAGTAAATTAATTTTGCAATAACAGATAGCTAATAAAACTACAATAAAAGAATTTTGGAACTAATAAGTGAAGACATCCCCCTTAAATGAATGTGCAATATTAAAAACTCATTGTAACATTACTGGGAAGTCAGAAGAGTGATAACTAGTCAACAGAAAGACATGTACAATCGTCAGCAACCCAGAGCAAGCATTCCTGTCCTTTATAGCAAGAGATGGTTTCAATTAATACTGGGTTATTTTATCTCCTACCCTCAATTCGTGAATCTTCACCCATTTGGACTATGGTTCTCAACTTTCTCCTTAAAGTGTTAAGCAAGAATATAGGAGCAATAAATATGATGGAGGTGGGTCTTGTCCCATGTTCCCAAATATGGTTTATAAATGTTCTTTTACATTTAAAGGGGGATATGATATAGATATGAATAATTTGCATTGGTATAGATTTTAAGGTCAATTTTGTTATATGTATATGTATTTCTGATCTTGATTAAGGTATTGTGATTGTGTAGTTCATTTAAAAATGTAATGTATAATTAAAAATATAGGTTGATAAATAATAGTCAAGCTTGTAGTCATGTTAGTTAGATTTTCTAGATATATAGAGATATATTTCAGCTAGACAGGCATTCTTCATATCTTTCAAAGACTGCAGAATATGGCATTTAAATGTTTTAATAACTTAGGGCTTTTCATGACAATGAGACACGTCTGCTCCTGGCAGCACCAATCTACTTCAAGAGGATGATGGACATTGAAGAGGATCCGTATGGAGTTTGATAGCCATTTGGGCAAGAAACTGCTCTTGCCTGGACTGTTACATAAACTGGACACATAAAACCCACAAAAAGAGGACTACTAAACTTGCCTAAAGGTGAGATGGTTTTTCGGGGTTCCTGACTCATAAAAGAGTCTGCGAGACATTCTGCAGGACACAGCAAAAAATGACTAAACTGTCTTTAAAATTTCCTGCTTCATGAAAGAGTCTGCTGGATACTATGGGCCTAAAGGCCAAAGACGGATGCCCCAACAGTACAAAAAAACTTTGGGTGACTGTCCAGGCAGCGAGATGTCTCTGTCATTTCTAGAGTTTGAAGTTTCTTACTTCTTGTTTACTTAGGTAATATTATATCCTTCTAGAGTCTTTGATAAAGTTAAAAAATGGTTAGTTATAATTATAGTTTTCCTTAGTTATAATAAAAGATAAAATAAATATAAATATTGTAACTGTAATTCTTGCTTGATAACTGTTTTGCTATATGTAATCTTACTATGTTAAAATAAAAGCCTTTCTTTTTTGTTTAAACAGAAAAAGGGGAAATGATGGAGGTGGGTCTTGTATTAATCTGTTGTTTTCATTGGTTAATTAATAAAGAAACTGCCTAGGTCCATTTAATAGGCCAACCCTTAGGTGGGTGGAGTAAACAAAAGAGAATGCTGGAAAAAAGAAGCCGAGTCAGGCAGTCGCCATGTTTCTCCCACTCCAGACAGACGCAGGTTAAGATCTTTCCTGGTAAGCCAGCTCGTGGTACTACACAAAATATTAAAAATGGGTTAGATCAATATGTAAGAGCTAGCCAATAAGAGGCTGGAGCTAATGGGCCAGGCAGTGATTAAAAGAATACAGTTTCCGTGTAATTATTTCGGGGCATAAGCTAGCCATGTGGGCGGCCGGGTGCCAGAGACGCAGCCCCGCCACTCCTATTACAACATAAATATGTATGGATTAAAAATGCAAGAAAAGGGTGTAAATAAATTTAGATAGTGAAAATGGCGGCAAAATTGAATGTTATAATGCACTCCTGTAGTTCTAGTGTCTAGAGAGACTCAGCCAAGAGGATGGCTTAAGTCCAAAAACAAGAATGGGTACCAGAGCAAGATCTCATCTCAAATAGATAGTGGCAGATGAAGTTAGTAGGTAAATACAGATTCCTCCAGAGATCAGTCTTCCATGTATAGTGTATAGAAATAACAAATAAGTCAACAGATTTTTGAGACAATCATCTAAATTATGATTTTCTTAAAATAACGACAAAGTAGATAAAGGATAACTTGACTGAAATGTACTGAAACTAAACATGATGATAATTTTAATAATACAAAGTATAAAATTATGTGGGGCAAATAAACCAACAACAGATTTCAAATGGCTGACAGCACTTTAAAAAAAATCAACAAATCTAAATTGAAAAATGAGTAATTCTGATAAGAATTTTAAAGTATTAGAAATGGTGTTCTAATTTCCCATATGATATCCTGTTCCTTCTGTAGCTTTCTACTTGTGACACAGAGCAATGAAGGTTATTACTTAAGAAGGGTTTAGTAAAATAATAAGTTTGAGACCGGCTTTGACAGGCTAAATTATATTATCTCTCAAGTTACATAGGAAAATATGCTCATCTGCCAATAAAGCTTAGCCACATTATTGAAAAGATGGAGAGAATTACATTAACAAAAAAAGCTTCCACCGTGGGCCAAGGAATTAAAGGTAGGAGACAAAAGGGAGACCCAAAAGGGGAAAGTTTGCTGGACCTGTGTAACCTGAACTCCTCACTGTTGGAGCTATTTAATAGTTATGGGAAATTCAAAGAGAGCTAACCTTTCCCTCAACTGCAATCGAGTACTTTACACCAGGTGGGTCAAAACAAAATCCACAAAATTATATGAGAGGCTTAAACACAATTTTACCAGCAATTGAATTAAAATGAAAGGATAATGAGTGTTCCAATTAAAAGTCAAAGATCATAAAACAAGATTTTTCTCTTTTTATTAAATTTGTTCTTAGACAATTCCATACCCGTGTAAAGTACATTCTGATTACTCTAATTCTAATCTGTCTCTCATCACTATCAATGTTCTTCTCCTTCTTACAATTCCTTTTCAATATTCATGTCGTTTCTTCCTCCCCACTCTCGCTTTCTCTAGTTCAGCTAGGAGAAGTAAGGTCCTGTGATCCCCTGCCCAATTCATGTTTGACTGCTAACGAAGCTAGCAGGCCTGGAACAGACTGTCGCAGCCCATGTGGAGTGACAAGTGCATTGGCTCTTCTGTGCCAGAAGTCAGGATTTCATAGCCCTTTTCCTTATTTTCTGGTTCTTCCATTCTTCTTAGAAGTGGTGGTATAAATATCCTGTTTTGGGCTAAGCATTCAGCCATTGCTTATGCTCCACAGTTTGAGTAGCCATGCATCTCTGCACTCACCACAACTCATTGCAAAGCGAGGCTTCTCTGATTAAGAGATGCTGGGAGTATACATTTGTCTATCAGTACAAACATAACTATTTAGAAGTCAGTTTGGCACCATGACAATTTAAATAACAGTGATAAGTTGGCCCTTAAACCTAAGACGTAAGCCTCAGCCTTCTGTTTTTGATCAGGTTTAGAGTACCACCTATGAATTCTCCGTAGTAGGCTTCAACTCTAATCATAGAGCAGTTTGTTACCCCCATAATGGTTGTGTCATTATTGTGTAGATGAAAATATACTGCCTGAGAAGTTAGTATGGTAGATTGTAGGCTCACAGATGGTTACCTCCTTGATCCTTTCCTCCACTAGCAGCCTGTAAGGCATTTTGTGGCACTATTAAAGCTATCCAGTAGGGAGGAGTTTCCAGCTCAATTCCAGATTAATTTCTCTATATCTTGCAATTAAAATGTGTGGTACCTTCAACAGTAAGGCACTAACAACTAAGTCTGATGAAGAACGAACAAGAGCGGCGAGAGCATATATTGGTCTGAGTTCCCCTGGGGCTTCCATGATCAACAACTCGCAAGGAGATGCCTTAAGCTTTGTTTAGGAGCTCATAGAACAATATTATCCAGGCATTCAGGATCGCACGTTTCTAGCACAGTCCTTCAAAACACTTTAGACTTATTATTGATTTTATGTGTATGAGTGTTTTGCCTGGATAGATGTATGTGTACCATGTGCACGCCTGGTACTTGTGGAGATCAGATGAGGGTATTAGATCCCCTGAAAATGGACTTACAGATGATTTCGATTCACTAGGTATGGATTTTGGAAACCAAATGCAGGTCTTCTGCATGAGCAACAAGTGCTTATAAATGCTGAGCCATCTTTCCAGCCCCATGTGTCTAATTTAGCAGATCTTTTTAATTGTTTTACAAAGTAATAGGTTTGCATGTGCCTTGTTTTCTGCATACCTAGTTTGGGTGAATGTTCTTTCCCTCCTCCATTGCCTTTCCTTCCTAGCCCCCATTCCTGCTTAAACTTTCCATCTTCAAATTTATCCTTCTCTGGCAGGGCATGTTATACATACCTCTAATCCCAGCATTCTGGAGGTAGAGTGAATCTCTTTGAGGTTGAAACCAGCCTGAACTACATGGTGAGTTTCAAGTCCAAGAGGGCTACATAATGAGACCCTGACTCAAGTAAATAAATTAATTAATTAAAAATTTTCCTTCTCTGTTTTAACATTATCTATGTTCTTCTAACCCCCATCCCTTAAGGAAATCTTCAACTCATTTAGTCCTTTTATAGTTGCCTTACTATAGGTACTCCAGGTTCAACACATAAAGATTCGAGTTAGGAGCCACATATGAGAGAGAACATTTTTCTTTCTGGGTCTTTCTCTCACAACGATCATTCCAGTTCTATCCACTTACCTGCCAAACACCCTCATCCCATTCATTGGACCCTGCAAGCTACAAGTCCCACTCCACTCCCAAAACCTCCTATCCACCCCACCCCCTGAAACCTCAGTAGAACTCTGAAACTCATCCTGCTACTACACAGAGAGGACCAAGAGGTGAGTGACAACCCACCCGGCGGGACACCCCACTCTCCAGGCCCTCCATACTGGGGCAAAACCCCGGGCCTCCTCCCCCACCTACCTCAGCTTCTCTAGCCAACCAGCAGGCAAGTTTCCTGCAGGTAGGCTGCTCCAACACACCCATCCCATCCATCCGACCCTGCAAGCTACAAGTCCCACTCTGCTCCCAAACCCTCCTATTTCCCCTACCCACTCCCTGAAACCTCAGAACACTGAAACACAATCTGCAACTACACAGAGAGGACCAAGAGAGGAACTCTGAAGCACACACTGACTGCAGAATGGACCAAGAGAGCAGATCAAGAGAGCAGAACAAGGGAGCGGGCCAAAAGAGACCTCAGTGGCTCCATGAGACACAGAAAGTGACAGTACAGAGCAGACCAAGTACAGTTCTCAAAGACACAGACAGCCACTGCAAGGATTGATCCAAGAGGCAAAGACATTGCCAGTACCAATTGGAGGAAGAGATGGGTAGGTGCTAATGCAAGAATTCATTCAACAACCTAAAAAGCAACATGGTAACTCCACTTACCTTTCAATTTAATAATTTCATTTTTTCTTTACAACTTGGTACTACTGAACAAAACTCCATTGTGTTTGTGTACGACATTTCCACTATCTGTTCATCAGCTGGTATACATCTAGTGTGTTTTTCATTTCCTAGTTACTGTGAATGGAACACTGGTGAACATGGTTGAACAAGTATCTCTGAAAGAGGATACAGGGCTCAAGAATGGCATAGCTGAGTTGAATGGGAGTTCTATTTCTAGATTTTTGAGGATCCTCCACAAAGATTTCCACTGTGGTTGTACCTGACAAACAGGATTGGTAATAAAAATCTAACTCAAAACACATTGATATTAAAAGTCGGAGTGGGAGACTAGGCAAAGTCTAGTATATTAGGCTGATGAGTTTATACAGATAGAAAAACATTTGACAAATAGAGCATATGTGGTATGAACGTGAAAGGAGGAGAGGGATGAAGAAGGGAACTAAAGAGAGGGTGAGCCAAAACTAAGTGTGTACTAAGGAAACCTGCTTCTTTGTAAGAAATAGTAAAAAAAAAATCTAGGGAAAAAATAAAATAAGGACTTTTAAAAAATTTTTTTGAGAGAGGGTTTCTCTGTAGTTTTGGAGCCTGTCCTGGAACTAGCTCTTGTAGACCAGGCTGGCCTCAAATTCACAGAGATCCCCCTGCCTCTGCCTCCTGAGTGCTGGGAATAAAGGCGTGCACAACCACTGCCCGGCTAAGCACAAAACTTTTAAAACACAAAGAATAAATTAAAACTCAACTTTCCCCAAAAGACTCACATCAAGTGCTCTTAAAAATATAGGTTACTAGCTGGGGACATCTCCATAAACACCTGGAAACCCCTCTAGAGTCAAGTCTCTTGCCAACCCTAAAATGGCTCCTTTAATTATGATATATATTTCCCTGCTCGCTCCCATATCCACCCTTCCTCCATCCCAACCATCCCATTCCCCCAAGCTCTCCCCATCCTCCCCTTCTCACTTTTCTCTCCCCATATCCCCTTACCTCCATCCTACCCCCACCCCCAAGTTTCCAATTTTTGCCCGGCAATCTTGTCTACTTCCAATATCCAGGAGGACAACTATACGTTTTTCTTTGGGTTCACCTTCTTATTTAGTTTTCTAGGATCACGAATTATAGGCTCAATGTCCTTTATTTGGCCCGATCCTATAGCCATACTGATGAATACCTTGCATATCACCATAGAACCTTCATCTGGCGATGGATGGAGATAGAGACAGAGACCCACATTGGAGCACCGGACTGAGCTCTCAAGGTCCAAATGAGGAGCAAAAGAAGGGAGAACATGAGCAAGGAATCAGGACCACGAGGGGTGCACCCACCCACTGAGATGGTGGGGCTGATCTAATGTGAGCTCACCAGGGCCAGCTGGACTGGGACTGAAAAAGCATGGGATCAAACCGGACTCTCTGAATGTGGCGGACAATGAGAGTTGACGAGAGGCCAAGGACAATGGCACTGGGTTTTGATCATACTGCATATACTGGCTTTGTGGGAGTATTTTTTGTCTGTTTGGATGCTCACCTTCCTAGACCTGGATGGAGGGGGGAAGGACCTTGGACTTCCCACAGGGCAGGGAACCCTGACTGCTCTTGGGACTGGAGAGGAAGGAGAAGAGGAGTGGGGGGAGGGGAGGGGACTGGGAGGCGGGGAGGAGGCAGAAATTTTTAATAAAAAATAAATAAAAATATAGGTTACTGAAAGAAATGAAAGAAAAAAAAACCCAAACAAATGATAAGGACACTCATGGTCATGGATTGGAAAGCTTGAGACTATTATAGTTTTCATATTAGCCAAGACCATCCATGACCATGAGTATAGAATTACAAAAAACCTAAAGTAGCCAATATGACCATGGAAAGTGGAGCACTTTTTGATTTCAAAATATATTACAAAAGTAAAGTAGTCAGACTCTCATAGTACTACCATAACACACAGAGAGACCAATAAAATGCAGTAACAACTCCAGGAATGAACTCATGCTTGTACAGTCTGTGATGATGCCAAGCTGGGTGGTAAATGCAAAGGCAGACAGATTTCTGTGAGTTTGAGGCCAGCTTGCTCTATAGAGTGAGTTCCAGGACAGCCAGGGCTATTATACAGAAGCCTTTTCTCAGAATAAAAAGCTCCAAACATTGTTAATTTGACATGGCCTAGGATAAAGCCTCTGGTAATACATGCGAAAAATTATCTAGCTTAGGTTAATCGAGTAGGGGGAACTCATGTTTGTGACACTGGTCTATGGGCTGAGGTCCAGGACTAAATAAAAAGGGGAAAATAAGCTGAGCACCAAGCGTTCATTATTCTCTGATTCTCCAGTAAGGGTGCAATGTGACCAGCTGCATCACACTCCTGCCACCATGATGGGCTGCACCTCAAACTCTGAGCCAAAATAAGTCCTTTCTCCCTTAAGTTGCTGTTCTCAGGGTGCTTTATTGCAGCAACAGAAAAAGGAACAGATAAACGGGTGATTATTGACAAGATGTCACGAATATACAGTGTGAAAAGAATATTCTCTTTAATAAATAAGATAGTTTGGGGGAAAGATGAAAGCTTATCTTTAAAAATGAAATTTGAGCTTTACCTGTTATCATGCACAAAAACAACACAAAACTGACTGAATTCTTAGAGATAAAGCCTGAAACTGTAATATCACGAAAAGAGAGCAAAAAGGAAAAACCTACTGATATTTGCCTTGACAATGATTCTGGGGATATCATACCAAAAGCTTAGGCAACAGAAGCAAAATTAGGCAAGTAGGACTATATCAAATTAAAACACTTCTGCATGCAAAATAAAAAATTCAACACCACAGGGCAGTGGTGGTACACATACTCAATCCCAGCACTCAGGAGGCAGGGGCAAGTGGATCTCTGTGAGTTCAAGGCTGACTTGGTCTACAGAGCGAGTTCCAGAATAGCCAAGGATGTTACACAAAGAAACCCTATCTCGAAAAAAAAAAATCCAACGTCATGAAAAGGCAATCTGTGAAATGAGGGAAATATTTACAAACCATATATCTGATATTGGATTAATACTCTAAATACATAAGGAGTGTTATTACTTGATAACAAGCAAAAAATAGCCTGACTAAAAATTGTGCCAGGGATTTGAACGACTGACTATTCCTCCAAAGAAGAAATGCAAATGGCTGATAGACGTGTAGAGAATATGACCAACATTAATAACAATTAGGTAAATGCAAATTAGCACTAAAATAAGATAGAGATATCCCCTTACAACAGCTACCATGGTCATTATTAAGAAGATTAAAAAGATACATGATGACCAGGCTGCAGAGGGAAGGGAATGTTTGCAGAGTGTAAATGGGAAGGAAAATTAGTACACCATTACAGAAAGCAGCATAGAAGTTCTAAAATAGGAAAAGTAGAATCTATATGATTCAGCAATATTCCTACTGGGAATATAGCCAAAGGGAATGAGATCAGTATGTCCAAGACACATCTGCAATCACACATTCACTGCTGCCGTATCCATGATACCCACAATATTGAAGCATTCTTAGTGAAAAAATGTGGCAGATACACATAATAGTATTCAGTTTTAAATGAAGACAGAATGCCATTTATGAGGACATGCGTAAACATAGAAGATATTACATTAAGTAAAACACATTCACAATCTCACTTATGTGAAATGTCCAACTTGACCTCATGGAAGTAGAGGTAAAGATGGTTAACAGAGGTTACAGAAAGCACAGAATAAGGTGAGTGAGAAGTCAAAAGTTCTAGTGAGATGGAGTAGCACGTTCTAGTGCCATATTACAATAGGATGACTATAGCACAGCAATATACTGTTTGAAATAACTGCAAGAGAACATTTTAATATTCTTGCCACAAAAGAAAGGCAAATGTTTAGGATGATGGCTACTATACTTATGCTGGTTTGGCCATTTTTCATTGAATACATGCATCAAAACATCATTACATACCCTGTGGCTATATGCATTTATGTATTGATTAAACTTAAAATAGCAAGATACTGGGGCTAGAGAGATGACTCAGGGGTTAAGATCATTGGTTAATCTTGCAGAAGTCCGAGGTTCGGTTCTCAGTAATCACATGGTGGTTAACTACAGCCTGTAATTCCACTTCCAACACCCTCTTCTGGCCTCTTCAGGCACCAGGCACACACTTAGTGCCCAAACATGCATGCAAGAAGACACTAATTTGCTGTAGGAATTCCTACTGCCAGTAGCCTGTAAATTAACATCCCACTTGGGTGTGGCCTCTTATATTATATATGTTGCTGTAAAGCATGCGTCCAGCCTCTTTCCTGGCTGCTGGATCCAATTGCTGTTCCTTGTTCAAGCAGAGGATTGTGATCTGTGAGTCTACCCCTAAATAAATAACCTTTCATTATACTCAATTCTGAGCTAGTGTGGGATTTCTTTTTAGTGTCCCTCTTCATCTGGTATCCACATGGATTTGGACTCCATACCTACTGGGTAGACTGGCTTAAAGGCCTAGGTCCAAAGCCCAGAAAGTCTCCCACCCCAACCCACTTGTCTTATTTTTACCTAAGTTTTTTTTCTTTGTAGATTTACCAAGTGCACGCACACCCCCTACCCCCACTGCTGCATTCCCTGCCATGATTCCTTGTCATTTGATGACTTGCACAGCTTCCAATTTGTGCTCCCTGCCTGTGAATTCTTGGCTTTTTGCTCCGTGTACAGAATTGAATTAATTGCTTTTATTTATCAAGTAAAGCGTATTTCTCAGTATTTAACCAGAACCAAGGTGAGGAAGCCAAAGTGGCTCAGGACTGTTTGTGGCACCAGTTTGCACCACTACTTGCAACTCTACAACCACGACAACTGCTGAACAATAAAGATTATTATACCTAAAACAATTTAGCAGACCTTAACCAGGTAAATATTTTATTAATTAATAAGTCAATAAACTTGAAAGTCATATAATGGCAGACAACATTACCATGGAAACGTTTAGTAACTTTTTTGCTAATACTATGGATTGTATTCTTCAAGACTTATATGGTTATGGTGATACATCATTTTATTGGATATTGGGACTCAGTTTTTTCTTCATATTATATCCTTAAGAAAATGGTTTGATAACAGAGCTAAGAATGAGGCATTTTTAGAAATGATACAGTCTCTACAGACTAATAATGAACAGCTAGCTGATAGGATTAATACAATAGAAATCAAAAGTTACCTGGAAAAAATAATACTATTGAAAAGGGTAACATTAATTTGACAGACAAAACTGAATCCATGTCAAAGGATACTGAGAAATTATCTGAAAAAATTCATACTGTTGAATCTGACAGTCAAAAGTTGCTAAAAAGTTATGGTAGGTTAGCAGATAGAGTATCTCTCCAGGATGGCAATCTGCATGCTATCCAAATAATGTACAAGGATGTGGTGTTATCTTTAATGGAAAAGCTTCAGACCTAGGAATCACATGTGTAGAATGAAGACCGTGCCTCAATGAAATCACTAGAAATATAAACAGGCCAGGAGATTCAGGCTTTATTAAAGACAATAATGAAAAGACTTGAAACGATTGTGGAAATTATTTGAGCTGATGAACAGGAAAAGAAGGTACAAGGACAGGATTCAACATTGCCAGTAGCCATCAGAGATGATTTACCCAGGGTTTTAGCTTCCTATACTGTAATCTTCTCTGACAAAGTATCAAGTTCTAAAGGCCCAGAAGGATCCAAAGAAGGTAGATGGATACCTATAGGAATGAATGATCTAAATGAAATTAAGCAAACTATCATAACTTATGATTTGCATTCTGCATTTGTTAGGGAGATGATAAAGACATGGGCATCTAGCATTAAAGCAAAGCCACATGACAGACTTCAGTTAGTTTCAGCTCCAACTGGGCCTAGATGGGGTAGATGTTATGGTAGTTCAACCCAAGACCCAGTTGTGGGCCTGGGTATTAGCTGATCTGCTCAGTCTGGGTCTTTGGGGATGCCCACATCAGGTGGGGAACGGAACCAGCTTCCCTATGCCCATACCATCAGGGTCAGTTCTCCTTCACTTGTGGTGAGGGGTGGGACCATCTCTCCAGAGTGTGGGAGGTGAGGGTAGGGTTTGGGAGAAAGCAGTTCTACCATGAGGTGCGGGAAGCTCTCTTACCGCAGTGTTCAGTGAGGGGCAGGGCCAGTTTTCCCAGAGCCAGGAAAGAGTGGGACCAAATCAGCATGGCCCTTTGATTTCACCTAACATGGTTCCTATGGACCCCTGAGGTGACATAGGCCACAGACATCAACGTAGACCCCAGTTGTAGCAGGACCATGGATCCAGACGTGGTCCTCAGCAGCAGCTCAGACCCAGACTGCATCCTGGCTCTGGGTGGAAGCACTGGTCACTCAGATCAGGATGGCTCTGGCAGTGCCCCCCTAGACACCAACAAGGTCATAGGCTGCAGCCCCAAAACTTGGCTCCTGTGTGACCTTTGGTGGCAATATGGGCCTCAGACTTTAACACAGATCTCAACTACAGTAGGACCACAGATCCAGACATGTTCCTCAGCAGCATCCAGAATGCTACTGGATGTCACAATTTCCCAGGCCATTCCTATCAGCATGGCCCTAGCAGTAGCATGCTTCACTGACACAAACATGGCCCCAGACCTCAGGTGTCTGCATGGCCTTCAATGGTAGCAGAAGCCTCTGACACCAACACGAACTCTAGCTGCAGTAGGACCATGAGCAGAGACATGGCCCTGAGCTATATCTCTGGCTCAGATGTCACCATGGCATTGTATAGCAGCACAAGCCACTCAGATCTGCATGGCCCAGGCTGTAGCATGACCCTCAGACACCAACATGGCTCCAGGTGGTGGTCCAGAACCCAGGAATCACCATGACCCTTGATGACAACAGGAACCACAGACATCAATAACGACACAGACCCTGGCTACAGTTGGGCCATGGACTCAGAAGTGGCTCTGAGCTGCATCCCTGATCCAGATGTCCATCAAGGTACTGAGAAGAAGTATGTGCTACTCAGATCTGTATGGCCCTAACTGCAGCATGGCCCTTGCGCACCAGTGTGGTCCCAGATGGCTGACTTGACCCTGGGCAACCACAGGGCCTTCGATTACAATAGGAACCACAGACATCACCTCAGACTCTAGCTGCCATAGGGCCACAGACCCAGACATGGTCTGAACAACACCAGGGCCCCAGGTGACAGCACAGGCCTTGGACACTAACAAGACCCAGACACTGGGTTTCTGTGTAGCCTTTGGTGACAACACTGGTGATGAACATTAACACAGACCTTGGCTGCTGTAGGGCCACAGACCCAGACATGACCCTCGGCAGCAGCTTAGGCCTGGATGACACCACATGGAAGCACAGGCCACCTAGATCAACGTGGCTCCAGTGGTGGTCCTCAGACATCTACATGGCCCAGGGGGCAAACCAGATACTGGGCATTGTTGTGGCCTTTGGTGGCAACAAGGGCCATGGCTGTCCACTCAAACTTCAGCTGTAGTAGGACCATGGACCCAGACATGGTCCTTGGCAGCAACATAGTCCAGGCATCACCATGATCCTGAGTGGCAAGCAGGCCTCCCGCACCAGCCTGCATTTCTTCCATTCTGCCTCTTTCCACAGCACATGACCCATTCTGCTTCACTTTCTCTACCATTTCTTCACCGCATATTTGCTTATCATAATGGGACATGGATGTTTTCCCACGCAGGCTGGCCTGTGGTAGGTTAGCATCTGCCTGAGCAGCAAGCAGGCCATGGATGTTCAAAAATGTATTTACCTGAACCAGATCTGCACAATAACACCAGGTGACATACCAACTTAGATGCAGGAAATCTCACCAGACCACAAGCCTAGATAAGGAGGCAATTAGTGACTACAAAGAGGGGGAGAATCAATTTTCTTCAGGGGCAGGCTCTCTGATAGATAATCCACACCTAAGAGATCAGCCCTAAACACACACACAAGCAACACTGACTGAACTCAGCAGTCTCTGTGTGTGTGTGTGAATGAGTGTTTGTGTGTGTGTGTAATAATAACTAAAGATGAGGTCATAAATTTGGAAGGGAGTAGAGGGGGCATGGAATAAGATGGAGGTGGAGGGAAAGTAAAAATATAATGAAATTCTCAAAAGAAGCGCAATTTGAAAGGTCGAATTTGCTGGGAAGAATCAAAGGTAGATGCAATTCTTCTAGTCTGCTACTTTGTTGAAAGCGTTTTGACTTTTCTGGTGACATTTTGTATCATTTAAGTTTTATTGTGTCATCTGCAAAAGGAATACTTGCATTTCTTGTATTTCTTTCTCTTCCTTTATGCTGTTTTCAAGTACTGTATTCAGTAAGAGCGGAGAGACAACACCATATCTCATTCCTGATTTCCGAGCTCATGCTTCCTGATTTTCCTCATTTAGTAAAGTGTTCCTAAAAGTTGCTCATATATTATTATATTGAGGTATGTCCCTTCTATTTATAGTTTTTCCATTGTCTTTATTATGAACCCATGTGGACTTTGTTGAAAACATTTTCTGTAATCTACTGAAATGAACTTGTAATTTCTGTCCTTAAGTATACTTATATGTTGTGTTATATTTATTGATTTGTGTATCTTAAGCCATCATTGCTTCCCTGGAATGAAACCAACTTTGTCACGATGTATGTTTTTACTGTGGTGTTGTTTTGTATCTTATTGATAATTTTTGTTCATATTCATCAGGGAAATTGGTCTATGATTTTGTGCGGGAGGTGTATTGCTGTGGGACAATGATTTATCAGTTGTATTGCTTTAATAAAATGCTGATTGGCCAGTAGCCAGGCAGGAAATATAGGCTGGGTGACCAGGAAGGAAGTAGAAGCAGGACAATGAGAACAGGAGAATTTTGGGAAGGGGAAAGATTCAGTCTGCAGTCACCACAGAGGAAGCCAGACACAGAGGAAGATGAGAATGCCTCAGTGAAAAAGGTACTAGGCCACATGGCCAACAAAGACAAGAATAATGAACTAATATAAGATGTAAAAAGTAGTTAATAAGAAACCTGAGTTAATAGGCCAACCATTTTATGATTAATGTAGACCTCTGTGTGCTTCTTTGGGAATGAACAGCTGTGGGACCAGGTGGGACAGAAACCTCTGTCAACAGTGTATATTCATTTTTTATCATGTTTTGGAGTCAGGGTAAAACTAGCTTCAGAACACAAGTTTGGAGGATTTCCTTTGCTTTCTTTATTATGGAATAATTTGCAGAACTTTGATGTTAGTGCCTTAAAAGTCTAAGATTTCACCAGTGAATCCACGTGGTGCTGGATCTTTTGGTGTTTTTTAAGTGATACATTCTTAATTTTTGTTCAATCTCATAACTCTGCAGATTTCTTTATAACCTTTTAGATTAGTTTACGCAGATCTCATGTCTAGAAATATATTCGTTTTTTGTTTTCTCTATTTTATTGGAAAACACCTTTCTAAAAAAAACATAATGATCTTTTGACTTTCATCGTTTTCTGTTTTCATATCCTTTCCATCTCTAATTTTATGAATTTGAGTTTTTCTTTCCTTTAGTTAGGTTGTATAAAGGTCTGCTGGTTTTCTTTTTTTCTTAAATTGATTTTTATTGAGTTCTACATTTTGCTCTGCTCCCCTCCATGCCTCTCCCCTCTCCCCTTCAACCCCCGCCTAAGGTCCCCATGATCCCAACGTACTCAGGAGATCTTGTCTTTTTCTACTTCCCATGTAGATTAGATCTATGTATATCTCTCTTAGTGTTCTCATTATTGTCTAAGTTTTCTGGGATTGTGTTTTGTAGGTTGGTTTTCTTTGCTTTATGTTTAAAAACCACCTATGAGTGAATACATGTGATAATTGTCTTTCTGTGTCTGGGTTATCTCACTCAAAATAATGTTTTCTAGCCCCATCCATTTTCCTGCAAATTTCAAGATGTTGTTATTTTTTCTGCTGTGGAGTACTCCATTGTGTAAATGTACCACATTTTCCTTATTCATTCTTTGCTCGAGGGGCATTTAGGTTGTTTCCAGGTTCTGGCTATGACAAACAATGCTGCTATGAACATAGTTGAGCACATGTCCTTGTGGTATGATTGAGCATCCTTTGGATATACACCTAAAAGTGGTATTTCTGGGTCTTGAGGAAGGTTATTTCCCAATTTCCAAGAAATCGCCACACTGACATCCAAAGGGGTTGTACCAACTTGCATTCCCACCAACAGTGCAGGAGTGTTCCTTTTTCCCCACAACCTCTCCAGCATAAGTTGTCATTAGTGTTTTTGATATTGGCTATTCTTACAGGTATAAGATGGAATCTCAGAGTTGTTTTGATCTGCAGTTCTCTGATGACTAAGGATGTTGAACATTTCCTTAAGTGTCTTTCAGCCATTTTAGATTCCTCTGTTGAGAGTTCTCTGTTTAGGTCTGTATTCCATTTTTTTTATTGGATTATGTGTTCTTTTGGTGCCCAATTTCTTGAGTTGTTTGTTTATTTTGGAGATCAGACCTCTGTCTGATGTGGGGTTAATGAAGATCTTTTCCCATTCTGTAGGCTGTTGTTTTGTCTTGTTGACTGTGTCCTTTGCTTTACAGAAGGCTTTCAGTTTCAGGCGGTACCATTTATTAATTGTTTCTCTCAGTGTCTGTGCTGCTGGGGTTATATTTAGGATGTGGTCTCCTGTGCCAATGTGTTCAAGTGTACTTCCCACTTTCTCTTCTATAAGGTTCAGTTTTAAGGATCATTCTTTGATCCATTTGGACTTTAGTTTTGTGCATGGTGATAGATATGGGTTTATTTTCATTCTTATACATGTGGATATCCAGTTATGCCAGCACCACTTGTTAAATATGCTTTCTTTTTTCCATTTGATATGTTTTGCTTCTTTGTCAAAAACCAGGTGTTCAAAGGTGTGTGGATTGATATCCGGGTCTTCTATTCGCTTCCATTGGTCCTCCTGTCTGTTCTTATGCCACGGTTTTATTTTTTTCAAATGCTCCAGTGTTAATTTTACTGATTCTTCATGGTACTCTTTGCATCCCAATTGCATTAATTTATACCCTGATCCCAACTACTTCCTTTTGTCTACTAACTTTGGGATTAGCTTACACATGTTTAGACCTTGAGCCACATTGTAAGGTTATGTATTTGAGATATCTTTGATGATCCAATGTGAGCATTTATAGGTATGGCTTTCCCTCTTAGAACCAATTTTATTTTATTTTGAGAAAGAGTGTTATGTAGCCTGGGTTGGTTTGAAACACAATATATAGCAGAAACTGAGCATGAACCTTCCACCTGCCATGTTCTGGGATTACAGGCTTGTACCTCCATGCGTGCCTTAGAACAACCTCCATTGTTTTCCATGGGTTCTGGTAAGCTGCATTTGTATATCTTTTCTAGGAAGTTCTTAATTTTTCTGCTAATTTATTCAGTGATCTACTGATTACTCAGTAATGTATTGTTCAATATCCATGAGATTATATTTTTGTAGTTTCTTTTGTGGTTGATTTCTACTCCCATTCCATTGGGATCAAATCAAAGGCTAGAAAATATTTCAGTTTCCTTGTATTTGTTTTATGTACTTTAGAGGACTTTCCACAGACTCCCGTGAGGAATATATAACCTGTGGTAATTGGCTGAACCTTCTGTGGAGCCATCTGAGGGGTAGCATCATTTAATTCTGATGTCTAGTGAAGTTTTGTCTAAACAATGTGCCTATTGGTGAGAGCAGGGTGTTTAACTCATTCCTGATTATTGTGGTTCTGTCAACATGTGCCTTTGTTTATCAGGAACAGGAAATTTTACACTGACTTGGTTTTGCAGTTAATTCCCTTGGTATACTGATGCCCATCTATTAACCCTTTATTACTTTAAATATGCTTCTTAAGGGAGAAATGCTGTTAAGAAATAGCGTACATGCATTTTACAAGTAAGAATCAAAATACATGTGAATATCTAGAGAAATCAGAGAAGTCTATTCGTTTAACTTATACAGCAAACAATGTGTCTTTTGATGGGTTATTAGCACAATCAACTACAGATGTCACGTATCAGAAACAGGCAAGCCTGAATCACTGGTCTACACCAGAACCAGGGATGAAGATGGGAATCTGGGAAGGGGACTAGTGCTGTTATATTTTCCTTTTTTTCATATATCCATCACATAGGTTTCATTTTATCTGTGTGATCTTATAAAGGAGTTAAAACCATGGACTGGAAGAGAAAAGAATTTTCCAGAATATGCTTTAGCAGGTGGCATCTGAGATGTAGTATCGCCCTCCAGTGGCTGCCGTAAGAACTGAAGAGCCCTAGAAATGCGTCAAGAGGCAGAGAGAGTTGAAATGAGTCTTCTGCTGCACGCTGTTCTTCACAGGTATATGTTTGGTTGGCTGTTGAGTGTGCTGCTTTACAACAGAGTAGGTGCAACAAGATTATCTCTGCACTCATTGAACAAAATTAAAGCCAGTTGATGCCTAAGAGTACAAACAAATGCTATACAAATAATAATAGGAGCCACTTATGTCTAATACAGTTGTTGATTATAACTGGAAAGTATGTAATATTCTGAGAGAATCTTTAAGTGTTTGAAATATGCCCTCTGGGTGGTACTGCAGCGTTAGGAGTCATCTTTTCTGTCTTACAGAAAGCAAACCCTGCCTACTGTCTGTATTAGACATAAGTGGTTCCTATTAGTATTTCACTTGGGATATGTCCTTCTGCTGCATCCATGATTTCACATACTGAAGAACTTCTTTCCGTTTTTATAACTGAATTTTCCTCGGACAATATGAAAATATACTCATATATGTATGACTATATATTTTATCTTATTTTTCCATCCATCTAACTGTCCATGGACACTTAGCTGCTTGCAAATCTTAACTCTTATTTCCTCAGTGAACACAAGAATGCAGACAACTGCGCAAGATTTTGATCATATTTCTCTTCATCTAGCTATGTACCCAGAATAGGATCACTGATTGTCTTAGTATTCTCATTGCTGTGGAAAGAGCAATTTAAGGAGTAGAAAGCAGAATTGGCTGCTCACCCTGATGACCTGAGTTCCAGTCCTGGAACCCACATGGTGAAAGGAGAGAATCAGCTCCCATGATTTGTCCTCTGACCATAAAACCTGTACCCCTGGAGCCTGTCCTGCACACACACACAAAAACAACCAAATAAATGTAAGGGGAAAGGGAGAGGTGACACACATCATCAAGTAGAAAAGCTTTCCACCAAGGCTGATGCTCTGAGTTCAATTTCTGTATCCCACAGTGGAAAGAAAGAACTAAATCCTGTGATTTGTCCTTTGCCCTCTGCGTAAGTGTAAGCACTGGTTCACACTGCCCCTCCCATTACTGCCCCCTAAAGTAAGTAAGGGTAAAAAATATTTTAAGGAAGGATGAGTTTATTTTGGTTCATAGCCCAAGAGAAAAGTCCCTCACAGTAGGGAAAACATGGGTGGCAAGTTGTCACACTGTATCCACAGGCAGACAGTAGAGGGATATGAATGTTGTGTTCAGGCGACTTTCTCATTTTATTCTATCTATAACCCCAGGCCTTGGAATATTGTTGTCTACATTCAGGAAGCTGTGGTAGGAGGGGGGCTCTTCCACCTCACATAGCCAAATCTATATAATCCTTCATGTGCCTAGAAGTTTTTGTTCTGGGTTCTTTTATATCCTGTCAAGCTGACACTCAGTATTAACCACGACATCTCCACCCCTTGCCTATGTGATATCCAAACACATCACTTCAGCAGTAACCCTCCACTGTTTGTCCCCACAGGCTCACGACAGTCTCATAATGCAAAATACATGCAGCCAAGCTTCAAAAGTAACAAAAGTCTAACAATTCTAACTCTAAAATTACAAAGTGCTAGCTGGAGGGATGGCTCAGCATTTAAGAGTGCTTACTGGTCTTATTGAAGAGTCAAGGTCAGTCGCCCACATGGAAACTCATAACCACCTGGTAACTCCAGTTCTAAGGGACTGATACCCTCTTCTGACTTTCACATGCTCCTGCATGCATATGGTGCACACACACACACATGCAAACATAAATACACCCAGTAAAATAAATATTAAAACTCCAAGTTTCATCTATTTCTAAAGGCAATCTCTTAAATATGAGATTATGTAATATGTAAAATCAAAAGTAAGATACCTATTTTTAATACACAAGATCACAGAATAAACAATGCATTCCAAAGGGGGAGAATGGGGGTTGTTGAATGAGAAATGTCCCCCACAGGTTCATGTATTTGAACCCATGGTCTGCATATGGGAAGCTATGGAACCTTTAGCACAGGTGTAGCCTTGCTGGAAGAACAACATAACTAGTCGGGGGCATGTTTTGAGGGTTTATAACCTTGACCCTACTTCCTGCTCTCTTTCTCTTTCCCCTCTCCTTCCCTCCCTCCTCCCCCTCTCTCCTTCCTCTGTGAGGATGGAAAGAGTCCCATACTTTTCTCAGTGTCTAGCTTTCTCTTCACAAAGGACACAAACACTGGGCTTAGAGCTAGTTTTTTGGTGAATAGATTCCCTTATTTTCCATATACTAGTAGCCACAGGACACTTCGGTTGGTGGGAGAAGTGGAAAAAAAAATTCTTCATTGGCTTGAGAGAATCATGACTGCACTACAAGGGTGAGAGGTCTCACCACTAATCCAAGATGAAACTGCAGGCCTAGTGTCTGTCCTCTGTTGGCTTTAGTTTGTCTACCTGCACAGCTGAAGTAATTGTTCTGCTTGCCTTCAGGGTATGCTTATAGCTGGAGGATGCTGAAGCCCCAGAAAGGTTAGTTTTAAGAGGAAGAATGGGTCAGGCAATGTGGAAAAGAGGTGATGTGGGTCAACTAAGGTACAGCCAGAGTCACCTTCCAGACAAGAGGCTCTGTAAGGCTGTGATGTGAGATGTGGGTCCATCACTAGATGAGGTCATACCTGGAGTAACAATGTTGTTTCTGCTGCTTCTTTTCCTCTATAGTTCTGTGATCTCTGACCAATGGGTTACATAGTGCCCAAATGAGCAAAGAGTCAAAATCCAAACACCCACTGAGTCTCTATCAGTGACTCACGAGGTCTCAAATAAAATATTGATTGCCATCACCGTTGTTTATTCAATCATTCTTCATTGGGAAGGTTAAACATTGTGTGCTTTGTCATTATACTATTCTAAATGAACTGAGGCTTGTACATACAATAATATTCATATAATCGTCAAGTTTAAAGGCCTAAATATTCAAACGATGCAATCATGTATGAGAAAAACAAATAAAAAGCAGGCAGGAACCAGTGACTGGTGTGGGACTATGGTCTGTATTCTGTCAATTATGTTTTAAATAAACACTGATTGGCCCATAGCAAGACAGGAAGTATAGGCAGGACAACCAGACAGGAAGTAGAGGTGGGTCAATGAGAACAGGAGAATTCTGGAAAGAAGGAAGCCCATTCATCTGCAGTCCTGACCCTGCCACAGAATGAGCAAAATGTGACTGTCTCACTAAAGAAGGTACCTAGCCACATGGCTAACATAGACAAGAATAATGGGCTAATATAAGTTATAAATTTAATAAGAAGCTCAATCTAATGGGCCAATCAGCTTATAACTAATGTAGACCTCTGTGTGATTTCTTTGGGACTCAATGACTGCGGGAACTAGGCAGGACAGAAAACTTCAGACAACAAGTGACCTCAGCCAGAGCAGGCCTAAGGCAGCAACCTACACAGGGGCAGGCCTGAGCCTGTGATCTCCACTGGAGCAGGCCCGAGACAGTGACTAAACAATAGCAGGCCTGAGCCAGAGACTTCCGCCAGAGTAGGCCTGAGGCAGCAACCTCCACAGGAACAGGTACAAGGGAGCAACCATCTGATCCTTGGATTCACAGGCACCTGGATGATTGATCACCAGAGACACAGCCCCAACTACGCCAATTACAGAAAAAGATGGGTAGACAAGATAAGAACATGCTCAATACCACAAAGAGCAACACAGCACCAATAAAAAATATTGGATCTACAGCAGCAAGACTGGAACCTAAATATTAATCCACACTCCTTCAAACACCTGATTTTTTGACAAAGAAGCAAAACATATCAAATGGAAAAAAGAAAGCATATTTAACAAATGGTGCTGACATAACTGGATAGTAACACACAGAAGAATGAAAATAGACCCATATCTATCACCATGCACAAAACTCAAGTCCAAACGGATCAAAGACCTCAAAATAATGTCAGCCACACTGAACCTCATAGAAGAGAAAGTGGGAAGCACACTTGAAGGCATTGGCACAGGAGACCACTTCCTAAATATAACCCCAGCAGCACAGACACTGAGAGAAACAGTAAATGGCACCTACTGAAAGTTAAAAGCTTCTGTAAAGCAAAGGACATGGTCAACAAGACAAAATGAGAGCCTGAGTTCCTGACAAGAGGGTGCTGCCCAAAGGGAAGCCAAGACTGCTTTCTCATGAGCTGCAGCCAATGAGGGTCAGAGCTATCAATCCCACTATTGTGACCCCAGGGCCACCTCTCTCACCCGCCACAGATGGTAATAGATGAGAGGAAGGAGGGCATCTTTCGCTTACTCATGCTGCCACTTGGCAGATGAGGAGGGACAGGGTCAGCTCTCCTACTCTTATGCTCTCAGGGTTGACTCACTTGTGTCCCTGACCACAGGGTTCACTCGAGTGTGCTTCCCAGGTGAGGTGCACCCCTATTGTGAGAGGCCAGACCATCTTTACTGAGTGGGGGGAGTTCTTCCCTGAGGGATAGGGCCAGTTCACCTGCGAGGGGCAGAACTAGCCATCCTAGGACCAGTGAGGGTGGACTAGCTCAGCACAGCATGGTTCCAATGGCCTCCATGGTCAAACGGGACATGGACATCGCCACAGACCCCAGCTGAAGCAGGAATATAGACCCAGACATGACCCTCAGTAGTAGCTCGGGCCCAGATGCCACCAAGGCCCGGTGGCAGCAGGCCACCCAGACCAGCACACATCAGTGGCAGTATGGCCTCCCGGCATCAACATGGTCCCAGGTGATTGATCAGATCATGAGCATCCGAAGAGCCCTCAGTGGTGACTGGAGTATAGATACCACCCAAGAGCCCAGTCTCCACGGGGCCACAGACCCAGACATGGCCCTGTGCAGCAGTCCTGGCCAAAACAACACTACGGCCCTGGGTAACAGCTAGGCCACTCAGTTCAGAATGTCCCTGGTGGCAGCATGACCCTCGAACGCCCTCATTGCCATAGGTTGCAGCCCAGACCCCCGGCATCTATGTGGTTCTGGGTGGCAATGTGGACCGTGGATATCAATACAGATCCTGACTGTAGAAGGACCACAGACTCAGACATGTTCCTACGCAGTAGCCCAGGCCCCAGTGTCAACATGGTCCCAGGTGGCAGCACAGGCTACCCAGACCAGTATGACCCCTACAACAGCATGGCCCTCATATACCAACAGAACCGCAGGTGGCAGCCCAGACCCCTGGCGTTGGCTGGTCTTCAGTGGCTTTAGGGGGAGTCACAGACATCAACACAGACCCTGGCTACAACAAAACCCCAGACCCAGACATGGCCCTTGCCTCTAGCCCCAGTCTGAGCAATACCATGGCATGGCCCCAGTTGACAGCCCTGGCCACCCAGATAGGCCTGATTCCAGCAGTAGCACAGCCCTCGGACACCATCATGGTCACATGTCTCAGCCAAGACCCTGGGCATCCACGTGGGCCCTGGCAGCAACCTCAGCCAGGGATATCAACACAGACCCAGGACATGCCAGGGACCCAAACATGATTCTCAGCAGCAGCCCCCGGGTGTCTGTGTAGGCAATCTAGATTAGCAAGCCCCCATGGCAGAGCGGTCCTTGCACACCACAATGGCCCCAGGTGGCAACTCAGCCACAGACTCCTACACAGACCCCAATACTGACAGGAGCCACAGACATCAACAAAGGCCCAGGGCCCAGGCCAAGTCCTGTCCCTCCATGACCCAAGAACAGACATCTCCCTGGACTCAAGTGGTCAGCGAGCACTTCCCATCAGCCCGCTCTTTACCACCCTCTGCTCTCCAGATCTGCCTTTCTCTCCAGCCCATGAACCATTCTGCCTCTTCTGCCTCCCCACCCTGTACTCTCTCACTCCAATGGCACCCAACTGCCCAGTGTGAGGTCTCTTGGTCACACGTGGCTTTTTCCCAGCCACAAGAAATGGCACGGAACTGTCGCCTTTCCTCTCTCCCATGCCTGGGCCTAGAGACCGTGAGCAGCACTTGGTATGATGGTACCTGATCACTCAGTGCCAGGGATACCAGGCAGGTTTGTGGTTGATTGTAACTGCCCTCCAAGACCAAAAAGTCCTTGAGAGTGCCATCTGTGTCCTCCCCAAGTTCAGTTTCTTATGTTCCTAATTTCCCTTCCTATTCCGTTGTTACCTCCTTTTCTACTAGGAAGTTCAGATAATTACAATTATTTTCCTTTCTCTTTATGTATATTATTGAATAGCTACCTTAGTGATTCCCCTTGTGGTTACAATTTACATCTTAAAGCTATCTAGTTTGGAGCAATGTCAACTTAATTTCAACAATATGCATGGATTTTGCCCAATTACAGCTTTATTTTTCTCCCCCTTTTTATACATAGGTGTACAATTGACATCTTTTTGCATTGTAGTCCATCAGACAGTTTCACAAGTATAGCTTCCCATGACTGCTTTTTAAATTAGAAGAAAACATTGACAACAAAGTACTATTTTGTGTATTTGCTTGTCTGTGTACCATTTTTCATTACTTAATGTTTAACTACTTGAAATTAGTAACAAATGTCTTATTGCTTCATTTTAGCATAAAAGACCCCCTCTCATATTTATTTAAAATAAATGCAGTTTTCTGTTGCTCAGAACAGACTAAAACAATCCTTTTGCGTCAGCCTCTAGAGTAGCTCTACAAGTCCATATTGTCCCACCCAGCCCCTTCTGTAGTTTTTGTACAAAAGATTTGCTAGTGACACATCACCTCAATTTATGTTCATCAGAGAGCATCTTGATTATTCCTTTTAGTCTTGAAAGATATGTTTTCCAGACAGGTATTTTTAGTCCTTTCCTTTCATCATTTTGAATATGTTATTCAATAGCAATCTGGTTTCCATGGTTTCTAATAATTTTGATATACCTTGAATATGATGAGTCATTGTGCTAGTTGTTTTCAGATTTTTCTTTCCCCTTGCCTTCTTAACCTTTTAAAATTACATTCCTTTATTTAGTGTGTAGGCGATGAATGTGTGTGGGTGTGGGTTTGTGTGTGCCTCAGCAAGCATGAGGAAATTAGAGCACAGCTTGTGGGAGTCCATTTTCTCCTTGTGCCACTGGGGTTGCAGGGACTGAACTCAGTGGGTAGGCCTGGGGACAAGTGCCCTTACCAGCTGAATCATCTTGCTGGCCCCCTAATTTTGATTTCTGTTTTCATGCACTAACTGCCCATATTGACAAGCGCCAGTGTGATTTTTCACATGTGCACAACACACACTGATGCAGTCCGCCCTCCTTGGAAAACCTTCTCATACACTGTTCTCAGTCTTTGTCTTTTGGACAGCTGAATTATGATACTTCAAGCTTTGGATTTGTATATTTAGTTTAAAACGAGTTGGCTGAGCTTCTGGGATGTCCAGATCTATGTTTTTTTTTAATCACATTTTCAATTTTTCTTTATCATTTCTTCAAATATTCTTCTTGCTTACATCTACTTTTTATTAGGTTGCTACTACGCATTTATTCTTTCCTTGTCTGAGAAGCCCAGTGTTCTATTTTTACTCTTTTCTCTTTCTGTTTCTCATACTATATAATATCAATGAACCTATCAGTACCTGGCTGATGACTCTTCTGTTGTTGTTTCTACTGTTTAATTCTGCTGCTCTGTGAAACTTTTCAGTTGTACTTCTTGACACAATTTCAGTGTGTATGTGTGTGTGTATTCTCATATTTCTAAGAGAATATATATATATTTCTATGAGAATATTCTACATGGATACAATGTATTTTGATCCTAACTACTCCCATTTTCCCCTCTACTTCCTCACAGACTTCTTCACCACCTCCCTCTCCCACCTTGATGTCCTCATATTTAAATATTTTACTGCCCTCTAAGTTCAGTTAGTGCAGCCTGAATGCACATGGGTAAGATGCCATCCATTGGAGTGTGGTTAACTTACCAGGGAAATACTTCCTTTCCCAGCAACCATCAGCTACCAATAATTCCTCACTAGCGGTGGGACCTTACATGTTCCTCCCTATCTGTGCTGGCTTCGTCCTCTGCAGGTCTTATGAAGAACCATTGATTATAACATCTTTTGTAGCACACAGTGGAATACAAGTTATATCTGTAATTAATGGTATTCTGGCCTTACAATAAGAATATCATATAGAATTATTTGAATAGACTTAATATAATTATAAGTGGTGCAGGACAATTGTCTAAATTCTGTCAATTAAGTTTTTTATTGATTTATTTATTAAAATTTCCACCTCCTCCCATCCTCCCATTTACCTCCCACTCTCCCCGCTACCCCTTGCTCTCCAGCCCTAGGAGAAGTCAGGATGCCCTGCCCTGTGGGAAGTCCAAGCCCCCCTTAAATACAGGTCTAGGAAGTTGTGCATCCAAACAGACTAGGCTCCCAAAAAGCCAGTATATGCAGTAGAACCAAAATCTGGTGTCATTATCATTGGCTTCTCAGTGCGCCCTCATTGTCAGCCACATTCAAAGAGTCCAGTTTGATCCCATGCTTGTTCAGTCCCAGTCCAGCTGGCCTTGGTGAGCTCCCATTAGATCAGTCCCACCGTCTCCGTGGGTGGACGTACTCCTCACGGTCCTGACTTCCTTGCTCATGTTCTCCCTCCTTCTGCTCTTCATCTGGGCCTAACACTTTACTAAATGAGATAACCCAGACCCAAAATAAGGAATATAGTATGTACTCCCTCATAAGTGGATCCTAGCCATAAACACAGGACATTGAGCCTATAGTTCGTGATACTAGAGAAGCTAAATAAGAAGGTGAACCCAAAGAAAAACATATCTTTATCCTCCTGGATATTGGAAGTAGACAAGATCATCAGGCAAAAGTTGGGAGCAGGAGGTGGGGGTGGGGTGGGGGGAAGGGGACATGGGGAGAGAGAAGGGAGAAGGGGAGGATTGGGGAGAGCTTGGGGAATGGGATGGTTGAGATGGAGGAAGGGTGGATATGGGAGCAGGGAAGTAGATATCTTAACTAAGGGAACCATTTTAGGGTTGGCAAGAGACTTGGCTCTAGAGGGAGGTGTCCAAGGGGATTTCCCCATCTAGGTCCATGGGCAGCAGAGAAGAGGGTGCCTGAACTGTCCTTATCCCATAGCCACACTGATGAATATCTTGCATATCACCATAGAACCTCCATCTGTTGATGGATGGAGATAGAGACAGAGACCCACATTGGAGCACTGGACTGTCAATTATGCTTTAAATACATGCTGATTGACCAGTAGCCAGGTAGGAAGTACAGGCAGGACAATCAGACAGGAAGTAGAGGCAGGTCAATGAGAACAGGGGAATTCTGGGAAGGAGAAAGCCCATTCCTCCCCAGTCCCGTCCAGACACCAAAGAAGGAAGATGTGACCTGCCCCACTGAAAAAAGCTACCGAGACAGGTGGCTAACACAGATAAGAATAATGGGCTAATATAAGTTATAAGAGTTACTAAGAAGCCTGAGCTAATGGGCCAATCAGTTTATAACTTATGGAGACCTCTGTGTTATTTTTGTTGGAGCTACATGGCTGTGGGACCTGGTGGGAGGCCAGAAACCAGACAGGACAGAAATGCAGACAACATATAAGCATATATAACAGTAGAGGAGGAAATAAAAAGAGATCACCTAAGAAAAATAGTGCCAAAAATATTTATCATAAATTCTGAATTTGAATGTGGGCTGATATGATCACAAGTCAAAGAGTGTAGGTGAACTGTAAGAACTAAAAACTAGAAGAAAAAAGATTCCTCCCACCTAGAACAAATATGTCTCTTATGACAAACTGACTTTAGTGAACTGATACTCTTTTCTCATTTTTGACTTCTAGAACTGTAAAATATTAAATTTTTGCTGTCTTAAGCCACTAAGTCTGTAGCAATTTATTGCATCAGCAATGGGCAATTGACATATCAAGTCAATATGCAAACAATACATTGTATTTTTGTGTCTTAGCAACTAATAATCTGCAAGTTAAAAATAAAAATAACTTTTACAAAATCATTAGAAATATAAATATTTTAGTATACATTTGATGAGATACATGATCTGGGAATTAATGATTATTTGATCTTTATAGTAACTTAAAACTTTAATGAATAAGGAACACTCTTCAAATCACAGGATTGGATAGGCTAGGTCTATCATGACATGTGAGAAAGCTGAACATGACGGTAGTTTAACACGGTGTGACAAATTAGTCTTTTTTATTATACAAAGCTCCTTATGTTGCTGATGTGCAGTAAGAAAAGTATAATTGCTACTCAGCATTCCATGGATCATCTCTGAAAAGTTATGGAAAAGAGGCACTTGAAGAGACTGGCAGATGTCTTTACCATACAGTTCATATAAAGTATTTACATACACACTGCTGAAGCATTTTAGCCCTCTTGCAGTCCAAATAAAAGCTTCATGTAAGCTTCAAAGTTGCTGCTGGGCACTCCAAAATACTGCTGAACTCAGAATCAAAGTTCTGAATTCATGTATTAATTAGGAAAAAACCAAAATTACCAGTTTTTACTGAAAAATTCATGTAGCATACATGGTAGTCCACTCTAAGCATTTCCTCTAAGTCCCTCACATTCATGACTAAAGCCCATCTATAGCACTAACATTCTATCATTCGAGTATCAATGATTGTTCTTCAGCAAAAAGAAACCATTCATTTCAGTAATGGTAGCACTGCTACATTCTGAAAAACAGAAGAGAATCAGAATTAGCAGATCCAGTATCATAGATACAAGAAGAAAAAAAACTATTTTAGGAAGAACAGCAGGAATCCTATAAGTTAGATACCATATTGTCCCACACCAACACAGTGTATGAGATTGACCATGCCCAAAGTCTGTCTCAGTAAGCTTCTATGTAGTCAGAATAAATAAATTCATTAAGAAATAAATTATTTCATTTGCAAGGTTTTTATTTTTTGTCTGATAATTTTTTATTACTTTATAAATAATAGGAACCAAAATTTCCACTTCTTCCCCTCCTCCCATTTACCTCCAGCTCCCCCACTCAACCTCCCCATCCCCCTCCAGTCCTAAGAGAGGGCAGGGTACCCTGCCCTGTGGGAAGTCCAAGGTCCTCCCCGCTCCATCCAGGCTTAGGAAGATAAGCATCCAAATAGACTAGGATCCCAAAAAGCCAGTACATGCAGGAGAGATAAATCCCAGTGACACTATCACTGGCTTCTCAGTGCCACAATTGTCAGCCACATTCAGAGGGTCCAGTCTGATTCCATGCTCATTCAGTCCCAGTCCAGCTGGCTTTGGTGAGCTCCCCCATTAGTTCAGGCACACTGTCTCAGTAGGTGGATCAACACCTCGTGGTCCTGACCTCCTTTTTCTCTTCCTCTTTCTGTTCTTCCTCCTTCTGCTCTTCAACCTTGGAAGCTCAGTCCAGTACTCCCATGTGAGTCTCTGTCTCTATCTCCATCTATCACCAGATGAGTGTTCAACTTCCTTAGTTATCAGGTAAATGCAAATCAAAACAACTTTGAGATACCATCTTCCACCTGTCAGAATGGCTAAAATCAAAACACCAATGATAGTCTATGCTGGAGAGGATGTGGAGTAAGGGGAACACTCATCCATTGCTGGCGGGAATGAAAACTTGTACAACCACTTTGGAAATCAGTGTGGTGGTTTCTCAGAAAATTGGGAATCACCCTACTCAGGATCCAGCAATGTTACTCTTGGGAATACACCCAAGAGATGCCCAATCATACTGCAAAAGCATTTGTTCAACTATGTTCATAGCAGCATTATTTGTAATAGCAAGAACCTGGAAACAACTTAGATGGTCCTCAATGGAAGAATGGATAAAGAAAGTGTGGAATATGTACGCATTAGAGTACTACTCAGCAGTAAAAAACAATGCCATCTCGAATTTTGCATGCAAATGGATGGAAATAGAAAACACTATACTGAGTGAGGAAACCCAGACCCAAAAAGATGAATATGGTATGTACTCACTCATAAGTGGATTCTAGCCATAAATAAAGGACATTGAGTCTATAATATGAGATACTAGAGAAGCTAAATAAGAAGGTGTTCCCAAAGAAAAACATATAGTTATCCTCTTGACATTGGAAAAAGACAAGATTTTCAGGCAAAAATTGGAAACTTGGAGTGGGGATGGGGTGGGGGTAAGGGGAAATGGGGAGAAAAAAGTGAGAAGGGGAGGATGGGGAGATCTTGGGGGAATAGGACGGTTGAGATGGAGGCAGGGTGGATATGGGAGTAGGGAAGTACGTATCTTAATTAAGGGAGCCATTTTAGGGGTGGCTTGAGACTTGACTCTAGAGGTGTTCCCAGGTGTCCATGGAGATGTCCCCAGCTAGATCCTTGGGCAGCTGAGGAGAGGGAGCCTGAAATGGCCTTGTCTTATAGCCATACTGATGAATATCTTGCATATCACCATAGAAACTTCATCTGGTGATAGATGAAGCTAGAGACAGAGACCCACATTGGAACACTGGACTGAGCTCCTAAGGTCCAAATGAGGAGCAGAAGGAGGGAGAACATGAACAAGGAATTTACTACCGCAAGGGGTGTGCCCACCCACTGAGTTGGTGGGGTTGATCTAATGGGAGCTCACCAAGGCCAGCTGGATGATGGAGCATGTGATCAAATCGGACTCCTTGAATGTGTGGCTGACAAGGAGGGCTGACTGAGAAACCAAGGACAGTGGCACTGGGTTTTGATCCTACTGCATGTAATGACTTTGTGGGAGCCTAGCCTGTTTGGATGCTCACCTTCCTAGTCCTGGATGGAGGGGGGAGGACTTTGGACTTCCCACAGGGCAGGGAACCCTGACTGCTCTTTGGATTGGAGAGGGAGGGAAGGGGGATGGAGGGAGGTGAGGAGGTGGAAATTTTTAATTAAATAATAAAAATAAAAAAATTCCAAAAATATATTAAAAAAGAAAAAACAATCAAATTTAAAGTTGGGTACTGTTCTAAACAGAATTCTCAAGAGAAGAATGTCAAATGACCAAAAGACGCTTAAAGAATTGTTTAACATCCTTAGCTATCAGGAAAATGCAAATCAAAAGTACTTTGAGATTCATCTGACACCTGTCAGAATGACTAAGACCAAAAGCACAAATGACAGCTTATGCTGGAGAGGATGCAGAATAAGGGGAATAATATTCTATTTCTGGGAGTGAAAACTTGTACAGTCACTTTGGACATCAATATGACAGTTTCTCAGAAAATTAGGAATCAATCTACCTCAAAACCCAGCCATATCACTCTTGGGCATATATTCATAGGACACTCACTCATACCACAAGAACATTTGCTCAACTATGCTTATAGCAGCATTATTTGTAAAAGCCAGAACCTGGACACAACCTAGATGACCCTCAATTGAAGAATGGATAAAGAAAATGTGGTCCATTTACCCAGAAAGACAAACATGATATATACTCATGTGTATGTGGATATTAGCTGTAAAGTAAAGAATAACCATGTTGCAATCCACAGACTCAGAGAGGTTAGGTAACAAGGAGGGCCTGGGGTGGGGGGGAGGATGACACACATAGATCTCCCTCCCTGGGAAGGGGAAATAGAAGAGATCTCCTGGGGGCAGGTGAGGATGGGAACTTGAGGGATTGGGTTGGGGGTAGATGGGTGGAGGGGGAGAGTACTGAAAGAGATGACTGGAAATGGGGAGGCATTTCAGGGTCAGATAGAAAGCCGATGCAAGGGAAACTCCCAGAAACCTGCAAGGATGACTCCAATTAAGACTCCTAGCAAGAGTAGACACATAGGCTGAACTGGCCTTTTCCTGTGACCAGATGGGTGACTACTCCAGTTGTCATCAGAGAGCCTCCATCCAGTAACTGATGGAAACAGATGCAGAGACCCACAGCCAAACATTAGACCTAGGTCAGGGAATCCTGCTGAAGAGAGGCAGGAAGGATTGTAAGAGCCAGAAAGGCCAATGACATCACAAGAAAACTCACAGAATCAACCAACTTGGGCTCATAGGGGCTCACAGAGACTGAACCAACAACCAGGAAGTCTGCATGGGAATGATAGGAGCTGGGGCTGTCTCTAATGCCTTGACTGGCTCTTGGGAACCGATTCCTCATACTGGGTCACCTTGCCCAGCCTTAATACTAGGGGAGGTGCTTAGTCTTACCACAACTTTACACGTCATGTTTTGTTGATATCCATGGGAGACCTGCCCCTTTCTGAATAGAAACAGAGAAGTGGATTTAAGGAGTGTGTTGAGGGATTCACAGTGGAAAAGGAACCAAGGTAGTTATTATCAATGCATGTTATAGAAGTGTACATAAGTGATTTAATTTAATCCCAGCACTCGGGAGGCAGAGGCAGGCGGATCTCTGTGAGTTCGAGGCCAGCCTGGTCTAGAACAGCTAGTTCCAGGACAGGAACCAAAAGCTACGGAGAAACCCTGTCTCGAAAATCCAAAAAATAGGATAAAATAAAAAATAAAATAACTTATTCTGCTTTATACTAAATCTTGATCTTTTTTTTTTAATTTAGTTTCTGTTGTTGAGATAAATATTGACCAAAAGCAACTTGGGGGCAAATATTTTTGTTATTATTTTGTGTTTGTTTGTTTGTTTACGACTAACAGATCACAATCCATCATGGTGAGAAATCAGGTTAGGAACCTGAAAGCAGGAACTGAAGCAGAGACCACAGAAAAATGCTTTTTATCTGCTTGCATGGCTTGCTCAGCGTGCTTTCTTATACAACCCAAGACCCAGGGGTGACACCATCCACAGTATACTGCACTCTCCCATATTAAACATCAATCAAGAAAACTGTATGAGAAAAGAATTAAAAAATTAAAAAGAAAATGCAGCACAAATTTGCCTATATATAAGACAATCTGATGGAGTCAATTCCTCAAGAGAAATTTTTTCTTCCCAAATGACTCCAGTTTGTGATAAAAGCTAACTAGAACACCTGTTTTCTTTCTGGCTGGCTGGAATTTGCAAAGGTGCTGGGCAGAGGGTGCACATGTGGTCACTGAGTCACAAGTTTCCTTTTGTACAGCATGCTTTATGTGTGGTCCCAATTCATCGCTGAAGAAATACATGAAATTATTCCAAGGAGACTTTCAGGGGGTTGGACCAGTTTTCTTCTGATTGTGCCTCATCCCTTGCTTTATTTTGATTTAACTTATTGTGTTGTAGTGATCTGAATCATGATGTCAACTGCCTCCTGATTGCCACGTGTTCTGTCAAATTTTTAACCTTCAGACTGACACTGCAGACACAAATGGCCACACGTTCAACAGTTGCATTAGTTCATACTTATCCTTCATCGTATCTGGAATTTTTCTCAGCTATGTTGTCTATATTGTCAGATGTTATTATCATCTCTGCTTTTAGTTATTACTAAAGTTTGTCAATTATATATGTTTGCACTCATGTATAGCCTATATATAGAATCATATGTGAAACGCATTTTGTCTTGAGTCCAGTCTAGTCTTTCTTTCTCAATCCATTTCACAATTTTTAACAGTGATGAAATACAAATTTTACATTTAATACTATTAATTACATGGTTTTGTTTGTATGTGTAATTTCATAATTGATTTTCTGTTTTTTTGTGGATTTTATTTCTCTTTTCTACTTACTGAGTTCTTTGGGTTCAATGAGCCTTATTTTTGTTCTTTGAACATCTGTCATGCCATCAAAAATTAATCTATTGTATGTCTTTTGCAAACCTTTGGAAGTGGTCAACTTCATAATTAAAGCTCTCAAGAATATTTTAAAGAAGGTCACAGTAAGAGACTGCTGTATTTTTGTCCAAATAGAATCCATTTCTGTCACCCTTTCTTCATTTTAGGTGTCCCGAGCTTTCTCTGTTATTTCTGCTCTGTCTGCAGAAACTCTACAGTTTAATTTTGTTAGCCAGCATTCTTTCCTCACCTGCACTCATACATGTCAGTACCATTTTTGCACCTGCTTCTCTGAAGACTGCCTTTGCTGCTTGTTGTATTCATAGTAGATGTTTTTTTTTCTTATGATTAGAAAAATATTTATTTTGGATACCCTTGATTTCTGATGGGAAAACAGGCTCCCCTAATAGGTATTTCTTTTTCCCCTAGTTTTCTGCAATTTCATCACTGCTGTAATTTTCTACAGGTTGCTTATGCTGCGTCCACTCATGTGGTTCGATGTATCTATTCTTAGGAGTTACAAGTTGCTTAAAGTATAAGTCTATATGTTTGCTAGCTTCTAGAATCACTCAGCCACCAGTAGTCCAATACCATTTGACATCACCATAGCCTTTCTCTTCTCTTCCTAACATACTGACAAAATCAAGCACAGGCTCTTGAAGCTATGCTTGCCTATTTAAGTTATGCTTGCCTATTTTTGTTTTAACATCTTTATTTTTCAGCTTTGAGAATTTCTAGCAATGTATTCATACATTCGCTGGTATTTGTTTCCATTCTGGAAAATATTTCTTTTTTATTTAAGTGAACATGTGAAACCCTGACAGTGAATGTGCACCCATGAGGGAGTATGTGGGAACTGGAGGAAGCCCAAAAGGGCATCATACCCCCTGGAGCTTAAGCTTGGGTAGTTTTGATACACCAAATGTGAATGCTGGAACCGAACTCAGGTCCTTGGAAAGATCAGCAAATGTTCTTAGCTGCTAAGCCATTGCCCCAGTCCCTTATTCTGGTTTTGAAGCCCATTCGTAGATACACATGTTTGGACTTTTGCCTTAGGTTTATGCTGCTGTGACAAAACACCATGACTGAGTGACTTGGGGAGGGGCAGGATTACTGTCAGCTTAGAGTTTTCAAATCACACTCCATCACTACGTGAACTCAAAGCGAAACCTGAAATAGGAACTGAAGGAGACCCGTGAGGGAATGCTGCAAACTGGCTTTCTCCTTATGGCTTGCTCAGTCTGCTTTCTTATAGAACCCAGGAATACCAGCCCAGGGGTGGAACCTGCCACAGTGAGTTGAACCATCCTACATCAATCATCAACCAAGAAAACACCACAGGCTTGCCTACAAGTCAGTGTGGTGTGGGCATTTTCTTAACTGAGGTTTCCCCTTCCAAACAACTGTCTGTCTGTCTGTGTGTGTCTGAGTCTCTCTCTTTCTCTGTGTGTGTCTTTCTCCTGTACTTCTCTCTCTCTCTCTCTCTCTCTCTCTCTCTCTCTCTCTCTCTCTCTCTCTCTCTCTGTGTGTGTGTGTGTGTGTTTGCCTGTCTGGTGTGTATCTCTCTCTGCCTTTATCTGTATCTGTGTGCTTCTATGAATCTCTCTCTCTGTGAGTGTGTCTCTCACTGTCTCTGTCTCTCTCTGTCTCTTTGTCTCTGTCTCTCTCTCTCTCTCTCTGTGTATGTTTTGAAACACTCTCTTTTTTTATGTTTGGATTCTAGGTCTCTAGGATGGCTGTTCGGAACACTTGCAAAATTCCCACAACATTAAAGACAAATAAGCTTGCCTGTAAATCTCTATCTGATGCAACTCTGACAAACTTTTTCTCCATTTCAGTGGAATTACTCTGGTTCTCTATTTTCCAACACCTTTGCTGAATTGCACCCAGAACAGTTGTTCAGATCTCTGTTTGTCTTGTGCAGAAGTAATTCCTAGAGACTCTGTTCACATTGTATCTTATCAGCCAGTCTGCCACTGTCTGTCCTCTGTCACTCATTTTCCTACATTGGCATAACGATTGATTACTTCAGTGGAAGGCATGCGTTTAGTATGGACAAGCCTTACGAGTGTTGGTTTGGCGAATCCTTGGAACTCCAAGCATTGTAGGCGGGCGGCGGGGGGGCTACATTTTCAGTTCCTCAGGAAGAATCAGGGGAGGGAAGAGAAGTAAAATGGTTTGCCAATGTTCTAGTAACTTCAGGGGTCCTTAAGCCTTACTACTTCACTGAGGTTTGCACAAGAGAAGCAGCAGTACGCATATTTGAACTCCATCACTGTTCGTCTTTATCAAAAGTATTGCTCGGGAAGGACTAGAGGTCACATGAAAATTTCTCAGTTTGACATGAGTTCCAATAACACTTTGCTTTTGGAGGCCAGGAAAGAAAGAACTTAGAAAGTGGGGTACACAGGCAGAAGTACTCATGCAAAGACTGGAGAGACTGTCCCACAGTTAAGAGTGTTTTCTGCTCTTGCAGGGGACGAAGGTACACTTGGTGCCTTCCTTTCACTTACATAGCATTTTGTTTTTACTGTAATTCTATTATCAGAGGACCTGACACCCCCTTCTGGACTACATGGGATCAGGTCTGCACACAATGTACACACGCATAAAAGCAAAACACATACACTTAAAATTAATAATTTTTAAAAAGCTGTCAAGTTAATTTCTTATATTTTCCTAATGTATGATAAGTCAGGATTAGATATGTATTCAAACATTATCACACATTTTAACATCGTTTATATAAGGAACCACCTTCTATCCGAGGGACAAACTTCACAAGAATATAAAAAAAAGAACACTATAAAAAATACAAGAGAGAAAAGAATACCATTCTGAGAGATAAGACATAAACAAACAGGAATCTTTACATTTGTCTTCAATACATTTCCGCTATGATAGAAGCATGCTAATCCTCCACAGATGAATGTGTGAAAAGAATGTGTGGTCAGTGAACCTGTCAAAAGAAACTTTGGTTGGAGCAAATGACTCTCAGGGTAATCAGAAAAATAAAAGTGCTAGAATACCCAGGATAAGACAGAAAACAGTGAGAAAGTTTTTCAAAACACACGGCAAGAGTCATTTTTACTCTACCTGGACAGAAGTGGTGAGTAGGTACGAAAGAGATCTTCTGGAATTAGTGCTGAGACTGTCTGATGAATGTCTATGGTCTGGATGACAGACCCAGACTCATCCAGCGTCCAAGACTGTAGGTGGAGGTTTATTGCTGAGAAGTGGAGGGTTATTTCTCCAGGCTCAATAATCCAGAGATTTTGATCTCCAGTATTTTTGGTTGGAGTCTTATTCTTCAAGGATTTAAACCTCAGTATCTGTGGGACATTTGAGCCTCTACAATCCCTGATTTCCAGCAGCAGGGTGGAGCAGAAGTAGGGAACACTCCCAAGTTTTACATTTCTTCCTTAGAATGCTCAGGTCCCTGAGCCTAACATCCAGGCTCTAGGGTCTACGGTGTTGGGACCCTTGTCCCCTGAGAGGGGATCTTGTCACAGGTGCAAGGCCTAGAATGCCAAGACCTTTGGCCCGTCCAGACTTCTCAAATACATCCAGGGAGGTAGATCCCACCCTTTCCATCCCTGGATCCTCACAGCCTTCTGTCTTTCTTCAGCACCAGTGCTCAGCCTCCTCTGCCTTTCTGTTGTTCCTTGTTGCATCCTCTCCTCCTGCTCCCCATCATTTCTGCCTCAGCCTGTGTGGCCCAAGAACTCTTCCACTGCCCCTTGCTGTCCCTGGTGCTACACCAAGGGCTGCTGCCTCTGCAGGGACAGCAGGTGCTGCTCTATGCTGTCTCGGGTGCCATCTCCTCTTCAAGCTACCAGCTTAGCCCAGGGTGTCACGAAAAAACAAAATCTCAGACCCCAAACTGGCAAGAACAGACCACAAGGGAAGTTCTTCTAATGGACCTGACATTACAACAGCAGAGGGCAAGCTGACCCAGAAAGAGAAGCAAGCTGCCAGCTCATACAGCAGGAATGGGGGTGCAGCAAATATCTCTGCTTCAGTAACTTCACAACTCTTCATGCTAATGGCATGTTGTGAACTGCACCAATGGCAGCCATCCCGCTGGGCCACCGGGGCAAGTGTTGCCCTTTGACCTGGGTGAAATGGTTGTAGAGCCTTCTGAGGTGTATACTCTGGGATGCGATGCCAAAATGCAAAACCTGACATAAACCGCTTAAAGCTATTTGAAAACACCCTGGCAGGTAGAGCACCTTCTAGAACTGGAGCTGGAATGCATGTGTTTTTTAATTGCAGGCTGCTCAAAGCATCTGCGCACTGTTCCAAGGCACCAGGGTACAACCAAGGCATTTTGGTAGGCTTCTGAACGGGAACCGCATAAGGCTGACAGGCACAAGCAGACAGACGGCCTGTGACAGAGTCTGGTCTTGACAGTCTGAATCACATATAGAGAACATTCAGAGGAGATTTACAGTAGAAGTAAGGAAAGCTCAAAATCTCACTAACATTTCCAGCATTTAACAACACTTAAAATTATTGAACAGTGTTAAATGGGGCTTAATATCCCAGGGCTGGAGGGAGAGGCAGGTCCCTGTGATCTGTCGCAGAAGGACAAGAACTACTTGGCATTTTAAACACAATTTTCTGAAAGTAATTGGTGTGGGATGGTAGCAGGAAAGGGCAGACATTTTAACAGAAGACAATAAGTGGGGTAAAGTAAGTCTAAAAGTAGGTGTAAAAGGACATCTAAAGAGCAATGGGAAATGCAGTAACCACTATGTATCCTTACTGCTCTGCTTTGCCCAGTTAGATAACAGATTAATGCAAGCAGAAAGGTGCTGTAGAAATCAAGCAGGGATGATTTTGTTCTATGGCACTGGGCAAGGCTTTAGACCACACCAAAAATTCCTAGAAGGCAGGGTGACAATGAAGGCTTAGTGTACATATAAAGATTCACACTGAAGCCAGGTGTGGTGGTACACACATTTAATTCCAGTACCCAGGAGACAGAGGCAGGTGGATCTCTGTGAGTTTGAGGTCAGCATGATCTACAGAGTGAGTTTCAGGACAGCAAGAGCTACATAGTGAGACCCTGTCTTAAAACAACAAACACTCAGAAATAAAATAAATAAGCAAACTTCCCCCTGAACATTCAAACTGAAATCCTTAAAATCACCCACTTTAAGGGTGAGTCTTTTGAGATTCACAACCGCCTCTCCCATCTTTCTGTATCAGAAGAACAGGTCTAGCATCAGTTCTATAAAGAACCTCTTTGTATCCCTTGCAGTTTTCCATTGCCACGCCCTCCTGAGGCTGATTATGGCTAGTCCGTTGTTGAACTGTTGAAGCATTCATTATTGGTCCTTGACAATGCCCTCATCTCCCCATGTTATAGCTGTCTTTAGGTTCTTTATTGACCTTCAATCTTCTTTGCCTCTAATCAGCTAGTGGGTTCTCTGACTATTCCTTTCAATGGCTTAAATATAAATGTGGACACATTGATCAACATATACTATGGTGTCGTCTTTTTAAAAACTAACATACCTCCTCCCCCCCTTTTGGCTTATTCCTATTACATTCTTCCTCTGTTTTAACATCACAACTTTTAAAATAATGGATACAACCCCACATCAGACAAAAGACTGTTTGGTGTAGGAATTCCTTCTGTTTGTGTGTTGCTTTCAATGGATACTGAATAAAGAAACTGCCTTGACCTAGTTGATAGGACAAAACTTATGTAGGCAGAGTAGACAGCACTGTATGCTGGGAAGAAGGACAGAGTGGCAGATGCCATAGTTCTCCTGCCTGAGACAGACACTGGTTAGAATCTTGCAGGTAAGCCACAGTCACGTGCTGATACACAGATTAATAGAAATTGGTTAAATTAAGATGTAAGAATTAGCCAATAAGAAACTAGAGCCAATGGGCCAGGTAGTGTTTAAATGAATACAGTTTCTGTGTGATTATTTTGCGTGTAAGCTAGCTAGGTGGCCAGGAGGACAAGCATCCTGCTCATCCTGTTACAAGTGATCTCCAAATTATATAAAAATCTCAAGAAATTAGACATCAAAATTCCAAATAACCCAATTAAAAATGGGGTACAGAACTAAACAGAGAACTCTCAATAGAACATCAAATGGCCAAAAGAAACTTAAGGAAATGTTCAACATCCTTAGCCATCAGCATAATGCAAATCAAAACAACTTTGAGACACCATCTTCCACCTGTCAGAATGGCTAAAATCACAAACAGTAATAATAACTTATGCTGGAGAGGATGTGGAGTAAAGGGAACACTCACCCATTGCTGGTGGGAATGCAAACTTGTACAACCATTTTAGAAATCAGTATGGCAGTTTCTTAGAAAGTTGGGAATCAGCCTACCTCAGGAGACAGCAAAACCACTCTTGGGCATATACCCAAAGGATGTTCAATCATAGTTACAAAAACATTTGTTCAACTATGTTCATAGCAGCATTGTTTGTAACAGCCAAATCCTGGAGATAACCTAGATGCCCCTCAACTGGAGAACAGATAAAGAAAGTGTGGCACATTTACACATTAGAGTACTACTCAGCAGTAAAAAACAATGACAACTTGAAATTTGTATGCAAATAGATGGAACTAGAAAACACCATCTTGAGTGAGGTAACCCAGATACAAAAAAGATGAATATGGTATGTACTCACTCATAAGTGGATACTAGATATAAACAAAGGATATTGAGTCTATAGTTCATGATCCTAGAGAAGCTAAGTAACAAGATGAACACTCCCCCAAAAAACATATATAGATCTACCTGGAAAATTGAAATAGACAAGATCTCCTAACAAAATTGGAAGCATGTGGGTTGGAAGAAAAGAGAGATTAGAAGGGGAAGAGGAAAAGAGAAGGGGAACGTTGAGGAGAACTTGAGGGAATGGGATAGTCAAGATGGAGGAAGGACATAGATGAGAACAAGGAAAGAGATATCTTGATTGAGGGAGCCATTATGGGGCTAGCAAGAAACCTGAATCTAGAGAATTTCCCAGGAATCCACAATGATGACCCCAGTTAGGACCCTAAGCAACAGAGGAGAGGGTGCCTAAACTGACCTTGCCCTGTAGTCAGACTGATGAATATCTTAAATGTCACCATAGAAACTTCATCCAGCAACTGATGGGAACAGAGGCAGAGACCCACATCAGCACTGGACTGAGCTCCCAAAGTCCAGTTGAAGAGTTGTAGGAGTGAGAATATGAGCAAAGAGATCAAGACCATAATGGGTATACCCACTGAAACAGTCTACCTGAGCTAATGGGAGCTCACTAACTCCAGCTGGACAGGGAAGGAACAAGCATAGTTCCAAACTAGTCCCTCTGAATGTGTGTCAGTTGCTTGGCTGGAGCAGACTGCGGGGCCACTGGCAGTGAGACAAGAATTTATCCCTACTGCATGTACTGGCTTTTGGGAACCTCTTCTCTTTGGATGGATACCTTGCTCAGCCTAGATATAGTAGGGAGGGCCATGGTCCTTCCTCAAAGCAAGTGCCTTACCCTCTATGTGGAGTGGATGGAGGGTGGGGGATGGTAAGTGTAGGGAATGGGAGGAGGGGAGGCAGTGGGAACTTGAATGTGTAATAAAAAAAGATAGTTTGTTTTCTTTTTAAAAAATAATAAATAATAGATAGATTAGAAATCTTTCTCCTATTGATGGTAATTGTAGGGGAAAATGTACCTTTTGCAATGATGTTGCTGTGCTTTATTGAATGTGAAGAAAATTCCATATGTCCCTGTTTCCTTAGGGGACTTGTCTTAAAGGCATATGAACTGCACTGAGAATGGAAAAAGGGCAGGACTTAGTTTCTCCTTTCATCAGCTGATGTACAAATCACACTGTCAAGTTTCTATGTTCCCATCTTAGAGACCAGCCAGGCTAAAGAAACAATTACCCAGCAACAAATACTACCCCTAGTCTTCTCTGTTTTGTCTTGATGGGCAACCCCTGTCAGCTTGAAATTTACCTGTCCTCACAAAAACCAACTTTCTCCCTCAAAATGTTGGGCAAAAAAAGAAGAAGAAGGGGGAGCAGGAGGAAGTGGAGGCAGGGTGGGGGTCTGAAGCTCTATTGTTAAGAACTCTTGCTGTTCTTGCAGAGGACCTTGATGGAGGAGGGTCATCTGTCTATCTGTTGCTTTCATTGATTAATTAATAAAGAAACTACTTGGCCTGATAGGTCAGAACATAGGTGGGTGGTGTAAACAGAACAGAATGCTGGGAAGAAGGGAAGTGAGGTCAGACGCCATGCAGTCACCAGCCAGGTCAGACATGCTGAATCTTTCCCAGTAAGCCACCACCTCGTGGTGCTACACAGATTATTAGAAATGGGTTAAGCAAGATGTGAGAATTAGCCAAGAAGAGGTTAGAGCTAATGGGCCAGGCAGTGTTTAAAGGAATACAGTTTCCGTGTAATTATTTTGGGTGTAAAGCTAACCATGTGGAAGCCGGGTGGGATAAAAAGCAGGCCTGCCCTCACCTCATTACTAAAGGACCTGGATTTCATTTCCCAGAATGCATGCCCAGTAACTCACAGCTGCCTGTCCCTCCCACTCCACGAGGCCCATGCCCTTCTTGCCTGGGAAGGGCACTTAAGAAAGAATTGTCTAAATTAGGTTAGCCTGCATACGTGCTGGTGAGATGTTTTCCCATTTGACTTAAATGAGATAGGAAGACCCTCTGTAAATGTAAGAGTATCTTTGCATGGGCTGGACTAAATGAATAAAAGAGACAAGAGCAAGACGAGTGCTGGCATGCATGCATTAATCTGTGGTTTTTTGTGCATGACAGTGGAATCATGTGACCAGTTACTTCAAGTTCCCAGCACCTTCAACATCCTTAAATGATAGACTGTATCCTGGGGTTGTGAGCAAAATTACTGGATTATGGATGTTTGTCTTTGTTTAGAGTATTGGTTACAAGTTGCTATGGATAATAGTCAGGAGAAAAGCTAAACAAAGGTGATTAGATTCAGAGTTTTTGCTTGGAAAAAAAGAGGCAAAATGCGGTGGGACAATGGTCTTCTATCTAGTAATGATTTGTCGCTTGTATTGTTTTAATAAAATGCTGACTGGCCAGTAGCCAGGTGGTAAGTATCTGTGGGGCAATGAAAACAGGAGAATTCTGGGAAGAAGAAAGTCTCAATCTGCAGTCGTCATCCAAACCAAGAGGAAGAAAGATTAACTACCTCACTGATAAAAGGTACCAAGCCATATGGCTAACACAGACAAGAGTTATGGGCTAATTTAAGAATTAAGAGTTAATAACAATCCTGAACTAATAGACCAACCAGTTTATAATTAATGTATACCTCTACCCGTTTTTCTTTGGGACTGAACAGCTGCGGGACCAGGTAGGACAGAAACCTCTGGCAACAATAGTCCTCACCTTGAGGGCAAATATCTTCTAGTTTTTGCAACAGCATATGCCACTGTATCTGACAAACAGCAGGTCCATAATGAATGCTCAGTCATTTCCCACCCTGTGCCCCTTCTGTCTGTGGGGCATGGGAGGGTAAATAGGCTCCTCCCCAGTGACATGCTGTTGAATTTCTTTTGTTGTGGATGTGGCTAGATGTCTGTCCCCCCAGACAGAGAGGACACTGAAGGACCATAGAAAGGATTCCATTATAGCCAAGTTTGTCAAACAGATGTGTTTATTGGACTTAATTATAGGGCCCTGAGTAGAGGTTATTTCTAGGAGCATGAGTGATTCAAAGCAGCTATATCACCAAAATGTCCCATTCCTGCATGAGTGATGATCTTGGGAATGCAGTATTGATGTCTTGCCTTTCGTTAACATTCTAGCTCCTTCCAGAATACTTTACCACCATTCAACCCAGGCTACCTGCAGCTGCAAATCAAGGGGGAGTAAATTGCTAGAATCTCTGGTGATGGTCCCATGATTCTGCCTCCCACTCACCTACTATGAGGATATGTTAACAGCCCCATTGATATTGCTATAAACATAATTATTGCTATTCTTCTCCTTATTCCAATGCCATGACTACAGGTTTAAGATTATTTTGTAGGTCACCGCAACAATCTCTTCTCCGTGAAGGCCTATGGTCAGGTTAGGCCCAGAAGAAATAACTATTATCCAAATACATGTGCATGCTAAAATTTGGTTGTCCATTGAATACTTGTCATAATTTATAGTCATACCACCCAGAAATGTATTATATCTCATCTAATTTGATGGTTGACCTTTTCCTAGACCCTTGGCAATACATATTTGCCAGATACAAAATTTGAATTCAATTTATTAGCACCATAGATCCTTGGATATGATTACACACTAAGTCAACACTTGGTTGCAGTGATTTCACCCTAGTCATGAGACATTTGACATAAATTCAGTTCTGAGCCCTGAAAAACACTCATCTATAGTCACCCCTGGACTCTGACCGTAGTTATTCACTGAGCCAAGATCTTTGATTCCAGAGCCCACTAGCCATTAACCCCCTCTTGTGCTTTACAACTGCACTAGTAGTCTTATTTTAGTAGAAGAAAATACACAAATTAGACTAACTTTAGAAAAAAATGGCTTCTTTTGATGCACAATTCCATTTATTGAGTCTTGACCTTGTTCGCATAAGAACCCTAATCTTATCCCCTGTTAATGGCAAGATGATGGGGCAGAGAGATCTAGAGGCAGAGTATGGAAATTATTTTTGTCTGTATGCTATCCTATATCAAGCCAGTTTTCTGACATGACAATGTACCCTCATCTCATAATCAGCAGGTTAAAAAACAAAACAGTGTGTGTCAGTGCAGGCAGCCCTTAAACAGGTCTTCTCTTAGAGCCAGCCTGAGCATGCATAATCTGCCCAAGGCTATCTGAAGAGGACTGACAATCGAGAGGTGTCTGGAAGAATTGTGTTTGGGCTCTTTCCGAGGTATCCCAGTGTGAAATCTGCTGGTGCCTTTGTTATTACTGCCTGCACTTTAACATATCTGAAATATTGGCGCTCACACTGTGCCTTGCCCTTGGAAGGTCCGTCTAACAAACAGCACTTAACACCAATTTTAGTGCCAGTATAGAGGTTGGATGACTCTGAATTTCGTTTGTGCACATAGATACCACCAGCATCTGTCCAGCATCAAGCATGAGGCACAGACTGATGATGTATTCATGCAAGTAAGAAGGCACTACCTGTAAACTTACTCACGCAAATTGGAAACAAATGAACACATGGCTATATGAACACAATATAGCAAAAAGGCCTGAAAACTTATTGAACACCTTAGATCAAAAAATGGTGCCATATCCCCATCTGTTTCCTATAAAAGGAAGAACACTTAACACTATGGGGTGACAATAGCCCCATTAACCTCTCTGTCTGACCACCCATGAGCAGTGTGAATCAAAGGACCTACATGTAGAGAACTCTTAACTATCCTCAGGGCTTCAGATGAGCATAGTCAGCAGTGCTTGAAAGTGTCCATCCACCCATCTTGACCTTTGTCCTGTGCCTTCTTGGGAGCTCCAAAGTCTTTGAAAAGGTTGGCCTGGGACTGGGGTCTGTATACCTCCAGCAGTTCTCCAACTGCATTACTTATGCACCAGCAGCTCCTTGCCTAAAGTAAGGCTTCTTTTTGATATCTGTGGCCTCTTTAACACTTTTGTTACCATTCTGTAATGTGCACATGTGTGTGTGTGTGTGTGTGTGTGTGTGTGTGTGTGTGTGTGTGTAAGTATTCACACACATTGAGCTTTGTCAAAATATGGCCAGTTTTTCAACAATGTGGGCCAAGGAAATCCTTTCTGGATAGTAAGCTCTGGAGAAGATTCTAGAATGTATGAGCCTGGACCCCAGTTTAAGCAAGAGATCACAAATCCCCAAGAAGATCAGATGTACCCAACTGGCTCTGGGCCTCCAATGTCAGAAGCTGCTATGTATTGTGGCTACAGACTGATCCCCAGGCATGTGTGTACCCTGATCCCGAAGTCAGAGTCTCTCTAAGTGAAAGGGCAGTACACAGAGATAGCTGGAACAGCCTCATGCTCTCAGCTAGGCATTATAGAATTGAGAGTCAAAGATATGACAATGGGCTTCCTTGTTATTCCTAATGAACAGTATCTAAATAATCTGACTTCTGGGCTGCTCCTTCAAGCACAGCCCCCCAAATTTCTATCCGGTGACATCCCAGTCATTATGTCCCACCTTCCTGGAATTTTAAGTGTAGTTGATTTTTTCTTACTCTTTTTACTCTTTTGCACTTTAGTTCTTTGGGTGCCCCAAATAAATATAAATGAAGACTTATTGTTATACATATAAATGCCCGGCCTTAGATTGGCTTGATTCCAGTCAGCTTTTCTTAAATTGTCCCAGCTATCTTTTGCCTATGGGCTTTTATCTTTCTCTATTCTATATACTTTTTTTTTTACTTCTTATTTCATGTTTGACTGTGTATCTGGGTGTCTAGGCCCTTCTTTTCTCGCTCCCAGGTTTCTCCTATTAATCTTCTCTGCCTGCCAACCCCACCTATTTCTTTCTCCTGCCTTTCCATTGACATAAGCTCTTTATTACATCACCAGTTCTTTGAAAAAGGCACAGTAACAGAGCTTTACAGAGTTAAACAAATGCAACATTAAATAATGCAACACATCCTTGCATCATTAAAGCAAATGTTCCACAGCATAAACAAATGTAGCACATCTTAAAATAATATTCCACAACACCCAGGCCTTAGTACAGTTGCCCACTCTCCCTCATGTCTAGGTGTGTCTATATATTTTAGTTTTTTATTTGTTTTACATACCAACCACAGTGCTCCCTCCCTTACTCCCTCTTGCTCCCCCAACTATCTTCCACCCTCATCCACTGCTCAGAGAGGATCAGGCTCCCATGGGGAGGCAACAAAGCTAGACATAGCAAGTTGAGGTAGGACCAAGCCCCTCCCCTGTGCATCAAGACTGAGAAAGGAATTTTACCACAGGTAATTGGCTCCAAAAGTTCAGTTCATGCACCAGGGATAAATCCTGATCCCACTGCCAGGGGCTCAACAAACAGACCAAGTCACACAAGTGTTACACACATTCAGAGGGCCTAGTTCGGTCCTATGCAGGCTCCCCAGCTGTCAGGCCAGAGTCCGTGAATTCCCATGAGCTTGGTTTAGCTATCTCTGTCAGTTTCCCCATCATGAACTTGCTCATATAATCCGTCCTCCCTCTCTTGGGACTGAAGGAACTCAGCCCAGTGCTTGGCTGTGGTTCTCTGTATCTTCTTCCATCAGTTACTGGACGGTTTCTATGATGACAATTGGAGTAGTCACCAATCTGATTACAGGAGAAGGCTAGTTCAGGAACCCTCTCCACCTTTGCTAGGAGTCTTAGCTGGGGTCATCCTTGTGGATTCCTGGGGATTTCCCTAGCACTAGATTTCTCCCTAACCCCATAATGATTCTGTCTATCAAGATATTTCTCTCATTGCTCTCCCTCTCCATCCCTTCCCCAACTCACCCACCACATTTCCTCATGTTCTCAGTCCTCAACCCCTCTCCCTATACTCTCTCTTCACCCCCAGTTTACCCAGGAGATATTATTTATTTCCCTTTTATCATAACAGAGGAAAACTATAACTATAATTACCCATTCTTCAACTCCATCAAAGATTCCAGAAGGATATAATATTACCTAAGTAAACAGGAAGTGTATTGTAAACAACTTCCAAAACTCTAGAAATGACAGAGACATCTTGCTGCCTGGACAGGTTACCCAAAGTTCTTTTGTACCATTGGGGCATCCATCTTCAGCCTACAGGTCCATAGTATCTAGAAGACATTTTTATGAAGCAGGAATTTTTATTTATTTTTTTATTAAAAATTTCCACCTCCTCCCCTCCTCCCATTTCCCTCCCCTCCCCCTCCCTCTCTAGTCCTAAGAGCAGTCAGGGTGCCCTTCCCTGTGGGAAGTCCAAGGTCCTCCCCCCTCCATCCAGGTCTAGGAAGGTGAGCATCCAAACAGACTAGGCTCCCACAAAGCCAGTAGAATCAAAACCCAGAGCCATTGTCCTTGACTTCTCGGTCAGCCCTCATTGTCAGCCACATTCAGAGAGTCTGGTTTGATCACATGTTCCATCAGTCCCAGTCCAGCTGGCCTTGGTGAGCTGTCATTAGATCAGTCCCACTATCTCCGTGGGTGAACGCACCCCTCACGGTACTGAAGCAGGAAATGTTAAAGACAGTTCAGTCACTTTTTTTTTGTATCCTACAGAATGTCTCCCAGACTCTTTCATGAATCAGAAACCCCGAAGGACCATCTCACCATTAGGTAATTTCAGTAGTCTTGTCTCTATGGGTTCTTCAGGTCCAGTTTACGTAACAGTCCAGGCAAGAGAAGTTTCTTGCCCAAATGGCTATCTAGTTCCATAAGGAGCCTCTTCAATGCCCATCTTCCTCAGGAAGTAGCTTGTGCTGTCAGGAGCAGATGTGTTTCATTGTCATGAAAAGCCCTAAGTTATTAAAACATTTTGAATTCCATATTCTATAGTCTTTGAAAGATGTGAAGAATGACTATCTAACTGAAATATATCTCTATATATCTAGAAAATCAAACTAACATGACTATAAGCTTGACTATTATCGATGATTATCCATTAACAACCTATACTTCCTAATTATACAATATTTTTTAAAATGAACTACACAATCACAATACCTTAATCAAGATCAGAAATATGCATATAATAAAATTGACCTTAATTAGTATCAGTAAACCAAGATTTATATCAATGCAAATTATTCATATCTATATTATATCTGCCTTTAAATGTAAAAGAACATTCATAAACATTATTTGGGAATATTGGCACAGTTTTTTCTCCCCAAACTGCTTCGTGCTGTATGGGGGCGTTGTTATTTAGGTCTTTCATGGTATATCCTGTGTGCTAGATTTATCTCAGCAGCTGAGTGAAGTAATATTCTGAAGGTGTTCATGGTGACCTTTCAGGAGGGTGTGGTCTATCATACCATATTGGTCTAGAAGCAATCCACAGGGTCTCATCTTATGTGAAAACAAAAAAAGAACCTCTTTTCCATAGCATCATATGCTTAGACCCAAATTCTGAAGTCATAATACCTTTATAATATCTTTGCTGGTTTTGCTTAGCAACCCACACAATGAAATGTCTTTTTGTACTTAGCTCTTTCACAGCCAAAAAATTTAAAGAAAAAACAATAATACACAGAATCCAGACTGTCTGTGAATTTTCCATTTTAATGTGACTTATTTTTGTTTACTTTCTTTAATCTATGATTATCTGTACTCTGTCTCTTTAAAGACTTTACCCTTTTTTAGAGCATTAAATTTATTTTATGACTCTCTATACTTTTTATTTTATGATTCTCTATACTTTTTTCTTCTCTCTCCCAAGTCTCTGTACATTTATTCAACATTGTGACCCATTTAGATGTCTTTTATGTCAGAATCTGTCCGATTTCATTGTCTTTAATTCTCCACTGTCTTAAAGAGCTTTTAAAATGCTAAGCTCTTAAGAATCTAAGTTGTGTCAATCCCAGGTCAAATACAGGTACTACCTGCTTGCTCTGCCCAGTCCAACATGGTAGAGCCACTTGTGGCTCTGAGCCGTGCACACTGCACCGCTAGCATGGTGGAGCTGCTTGTGCCTCTGAGTCACTTGTACCTCTGAGCCATGGTGTGCAATGCCCCATTCCAGGCACACCATAGAAATGCTCTGTCTCTTTCACAAGAGACAGAGATTGTGCTAGGTAGCCCAGAAAGCCAGTGTAGATGTGGGGTTGGTGAAGTTCTTTTCCCATTATGTAGGCTGCTCTTTTGTCTTATTTACTATGTCCTTTGCTTTACAGAAGCTTCTCAGTTATAGAAGGTTCCATTTATTAATTATTGATCTTAGTGCCTGTGATATTGGTTTTGTATTTAGGAACTGATTTTTTTGTGCAAATGCATTCAAGGTTACTTCCCACTTTCTCTTCTATCAGATTCATTGTAACTGGGTTTATGCTGAGATCTTTCATGCATTTGGACTTGAGTTTTGTGCATTGTAATAGATATGGATCTATTTTCATTCTTCTACAGATTGACATTCAATTATGCCAGCACCATTTGTTGAAGATGCTTTCTTTTTTTCATGGTACAATCTTTGCTTCTTTGTCAAAAATTAGGTGTTCATAGGTGTTGATTAATTTCAGGGTCTTCAATTTGATTCCATTTGTCTACATGTTTGTTTTTATGCCAATACCAAGCTGTTTTTATTACTATAGCTCTATATAGCTGAGCTTGAACTCAAGGATGGCACTGCCTCCAGAAGTTGCTTTATTGTACAGAATTGTTTTGGCTATCCTGGGGTTTTTGTTTTTTGTCTATGTATATCTTAAAGGAAGGAATCCAAGTGCTCTGGTTGTATCAGCTGTTGCAGCAGCAGGACTCCTGGCACAAACATGAATGCTTTGGCTAAGAAGGCTGTAGAAGGAGCAGTGGGCTGCATCCCGCCACCCGGCTAGCTTTACATCCGAAATAATTACATGGAAACTGTATTAATTGAAATACTGCCTGGCCCATTAGTTCTAGCCTCTTATTAGCTAACTCTCACCTCTTGACTAATCCATATCTAATAATCTGTATGCCACCATGAGGCCGTGGCTTACCGGCATGAGTCTAGCCAGTGTCTGTCTTGGGAAGGGGAATCATAGCATCTGCCTGACTCTGCTTTTTTTCTCCTAGCATTCTGTTCAGTCTACTCTGCCTATCTAAGTTCTGCCCTATCAAAAAGCCAAGGCAGTTTCTTTATTTACCAATGAAATTAACACATAGACAGAAGACCCACCTACATCAGAAGACCCTCCTAACAGCAAGTTGCTGAGCAAACAGGGCTTCCTGCCATGCTGCCTAATGCTGGGAATGCAGCATTCTCTCTCTTTCTGTTCTAAGCCAAACCTCTCTAGAACCCTTTATCCAGTGATGACAATCCCCATGAACCTGTAGGTACCCTTGAAGCAACTCAGACTACAAACACACATGCTTATTCTCTTTCTGCCCAAGACAGCTTTACCTTTAGGGCCTTGTCATACATTTGCTTCCAAGTTCACCAGCCCAACAATCCAAGTTATAGTCAAGGTTGAACATGGCCTTTCTGCTCTCTAAGTCCTGTTTCTATGACTACATCTTTAGGCTGAGACTGTAACATGGTCCAAGAGGGTGACTCAAGGCAGGTAACTATACCTTTGTCTATATCATGATGGTTACCTTGTGGGGCTTTGGAGGTATAAGTAAGAATAGGAAGAAAAGAGAAGGACAGGGCCTCCAGCTGCCACATTCATCTCGCCCAACCCAGGCCCGGCTCTCCAGGCCAGCGCCCCTCCCTCCCAGCCAAGGTGCTCTCGTCTCCAACTGCACACCGCAACAATAAACCTGATGGGCTCAAAAAAGAGAGAGAGAAGGACAGGGAAGCAATCTTCAGAGAACATGTCCAATTCGGGAAGCCTGTGCAGGTGCTTTCTCCTTACCTCATTCCCATGGATGCCGCGTGAGGAAGCACACTCCAGTGAGACACTGCTGTCATTTGAGCAGAGAACAATTCCATAATGCTTACAAGGTGCAGGAACTGAGTGGCTTCTGTTATGGTCTTGGGTTGTCTGGGGCATAGCCAAGCTCAGCCCAGGCCTTACCTGCTAAGCCCATGCAAGGCCTGTGTCTCTAAGCTTCTCTATCTCTGCCCAGGACACAAGCACACACAGGAACTTAATACCTCTACACTGCTCACTCACCTGACACAAATCATAAATGTGGGTATGCAAGTTTCACTTGCTCTTCTAATATAGCACAAAAATTATATCATACTCATTCTCTTTGTCTCTCTGTCCTCTGTATATGTCAGTCTTTCTGTCTCTATCTCATTCTAACTAGAGATCATTCTCATTGGCATGACAAAAGATACCTCGGAGGCATACCCATCAGTAGCAGCTAGTACTAGAGGTCTAGCTTATTGTGGTTGTCAGTCCTATTTTCAGTCCTTGCACAGCCTGAGTTTAACTCACGGAGGTCCCATTGCCAGAGAGGATGTCTTCCGTGTCTCCAGAACACAAGGAATAGTTGGCATGACTGACTAAACAGCAGAAACGTATCAGTGGTTTTCCTCAGTGGGGATTGTTCATAGCTGCACTCAAGCATCAGCACAGAAGAATGGAAGAAGGTGGATGGCAGGAAGTCTTGGTTACAACAAAGGCCTGATGACAGCAGCAAGCAAACAAACAAGACCCATTAAAGGCCTAGACCTGTGCTAAGCATGGAGCTTTCTGGGGTCTTCTCTATTTGGTCCCCTTGGGTCTTTGGGGCACTGGAGAAAGGAGTCCATGAGATAAGAGTCATCAGTCAAGGCGGAGTGCTCACTGTCACAATGAAAGTCAGGCATCCCTAGTCTGTCTACATAAGAGGAAATATAGAATCAGACACAAACAAACTACATAAGAGGATATCAAGCTTACTCTTATGTCTGCATCTCACAGGTAGTGCTTCTTTTTCTGTTTTGTTTTAGAGACAGGATTTCTCTGTGTAGCCTTGGCTGTCCTGGAACTCACTCTGTAGACCAGGCTGGCCTCAGACTCAGAGATCTGCCTGCCTCTGCTTCCTAAGTACTGAAGTTAAAGGCATGTGCCACCGCACCCATCAGTAGCAGTTCTTATTAATTCCAATGTTCTCTTAACAGCTGGGTGGATTACACGGTGTCACATACCAAAGAGAGTATGTACAAGGCAGGGATGTAGTAGGGACATAAACTGGTGCTGTTCCCACAACCACAATGAGTTAATCTCCCAGCCTCATGCCTACTGGTACTACAGGTCTGCTTTCCAGAATCTGGACTGATTCCACCTGCCATACAGAAGCAACTAACCACTATGAGTTTCACCACAGTTCTGTTTCTGCACATGAGGAAGTCCCCTCCTCTCTCTTTGGGCTCAATAAAACACATGGTAGTGGGAGAGGGAAAATCTTAGAAAGGTTTAAGTAAGGGAAAAGTCCATGCCATAGAAACACAAAATACTTTGGTCCTGAGGGAAATATTTGGGAGTGTAACTGTAAACTGTAGGAATAATGAAACCTCACCAGAAGAATTGGTACAGGCCTGGAATCTCCAGTGTTGGGGTATTTGGAAGGAGGAGGAGTTCAAGGTAAATTTGGGCCACATAGCACATTACAGTCTACCCTTTTTAGGTCCAGTGATACATAGAGAGAACCTGCCACAAGAGGATGCTAATATCCTGGCCATGGAATGCAGTCAGAGCATCTGAGGCACACATTCTCTGTGGCTGCAGCCTATGGGCATCTGGCCAGGATGTGGAGGGCACCGCCACCAATACAGCACACTCCTTGCAGCAGGCTCTCCTCTCCAGGGTTGAGGTAAGATTACACATGCCTTGGATAAATGCAACTATTTATCCAAGATATCAGAGTTGAAATTAGATCTTAGGAGTACCAAACTCATTACCCACAGTCTGATCAGTGAGTACAACATAGAAAGAATGTTTCATGAATATGCGGACCAAATCATGGGAATAATTTTTATTTTTAAATAGGTATTGCCAGTGATCCTCATATAGCTATCAATATAGGTGATGAAGATACATGTGCCTATTTCAGGTTTGAGTAGTAGTCATTTCTGAAAGTCTCTTCAAAGCAGTTTCTACTTGGATACACAGAATCAAAGAATAAAGATTGGCAGAACGACGATTTCTGTTTGATGACTGCACATTATACAGAGACTCTAGTTGAATTCCATTAATATTCTCTGGTCAAAGTGGTTCATAATATACCTTTTGATAAAATTAATTTTGAAAAATTTTACATAGACTATACCAAAAGATGAGAGGGAAAAATGGTGATGTAGACTTTCTGTGTGGAGCTAGAAGATGATGGCAAAACAAGGTTCTTGTTTGACAAAAAACACAAAATGTGTTGCTCTCATTGAAACAGAAGATAAAACATGAATCAGCCACACATACATACTACATCCAAACCATGAGTCTAGTGGGTGAAGCAGCTACAGTTAACAGTTGCGCACTGGCAAAAGGTCATGTACCTGTGACTCAGGGTGGGCACGAGAACACATCAAATGCATTTCCTTCTGCATCGCCCGAAAACTCCTTTCCCAGAGACTGTGCTATTTTATATATAAGGGGGGAAATTTTTCCCTGAAAAGCAAAGCTGCAGATTGAATAGAGAAGGAACCCCCTTTGGATGCATTTTATACCTCAGTCATATATGCTCTGGTGCATTGTCATTCTGTCTGTCTAAAACTTATTCCCAGTTGTCTAAAATAGATCAAAATCTATGCTTTCTCACTATAATTTTTTGACAAAAATGGTAATAAGAAATTAATTTCTTCTAAGGATGAATATTTCATTTTATGTAATATCATAGTTAGAGTAGCAATTACAGTGCCATTCAAGTGTCAGACATTCCTGAGCACTTTATTTTTTTATTAATTAATTAATTTATTTAATTATTAAAGATTTCTGCCTCTTCCCCGCCACCACCTCCCATTCCCCCCCTCCCCCAATCAAGTCTTCCTCCCTCCTCAGCCCAAAGAGCAAGCAGGTTTCCCTGCCCTGTGGGAGGTCCAAGGACCACCCACCTCCATCCAGGTCTATTAAGGTGAGCATCCAAACTACCTAGGCTCCCACAAAGCCATTACGTGCAATAGGATCAAGAACCCATTGCCATTGTTCTTCAGTTCTCAGTAGTCCTCATTGTCCGTTATGTTCAGCGAGTTCGGTTTTGTCCCACGCTTTTTCAGTCCCCGGCCAGCTGGCCTTGGTGAGTTCCCGATAGAACATCCCCATTGCCTCAGTGTGTGGGTGCACCCCTCGCAGTCCTGAGTTCCTTGCTCGTGCTCTCTCTCCTTCTGCTCCTCCTTTGGATCGTGAGACTTCAGTCCAGTGTCCTGAGCACTTTAAATGCATTCTCTTTATTAGCACAAAAACCCATGATGCAGGTATAAGTAAGGAAATGGAGTCTCAGAAGTAATTTCAAAGATGTTGCAGGACAAAAAAATTGGAGAGCCAATATTTGAACCTTTGTTTCTAATTCCTAGGCCATTTGGTATATTTTACTTTTACAAATTGAGTATCATCCCTGGCTAATTTTTTTAGAACATTAGCATGCTCACAACTACTAGACTTTAATCATTGTGTTGGCATTACATCAAAAAAATGAAATCATTTTCTAACACAGTAAGACCTTGAGGAACATTTTCCTTTAAAGGTCTGTAATAATATGCATCTATAGGTATGTAGATAATAGGGTGTACATGTGTTATATGTACAGTTAACTTCATGTAAATTTAACTATAGATAAAGAAAAAGACAAAGGGAAATAATTTTACTGGAGTTGTTTCCTCATGGTCTGAGAGGTGTCCTCATTGCCTGTGATGATTGCTGAATGCTTGATATCTTGGAGTAGTACCAAACCCTATTCATATATATTTTGTTTCCCCATATACTCTGAAGCATTGTTTCATGGCACCAGAGTTAATCCACCTTTACATGCTTTAGGTTCCTTTATATCATTACTTGTATACTTTAGAGACACTCCACTATAAAGTAAAATCTCTCTCTCTCTCTCTCTCTCTCTCTCTCTCTCTCTCTCTCTCTCTCTCTCTCTCTCTCACACACACACACACACACACACCACATTTCAGTATGTCATTTGACCTGATAAACAATGTAGCTATTATGTGACAACTCACAAATAGTTTGGACCAAAAGATAATTCACATTCAAATATAGGAATTTGATGTGTGTGGAGTATGGCTGGGTCCTAACGCTTTGCTCATGGGAGGGGATGATAAACTGCGACATTAAGGACCACAGATGCAGGGAGTCAGGTAAAAGGTTTACAGTAGATTCATTTATTTAATAGTGAGGAAAAACTTTTATACCCTCCCAGCACCGAGGCTGAGTGACAGTTAACAGTGGACATCTCAAGCTCATCTCTCATTGCCTAGGCACAATCAGGACCTCTGACAGTGCCTGTTGCTAGTCACTTAGGAAACAATGCTTAGTAGCTCCTTATTGGCTAGGCACAGACAGGGCCTATGACAATTCCAGGTTGGCTCCTTTTGGTCTGGTAGGCCTTATCTTCCTACATGGAGTTTTCCACATAATGCTTTTGATCATGGAAACTGAAACCAGTGTGAATTGGGGGGGGGTGTCTGCCATACTGTACATTTTTTCACAATCCTCTCAGAGTATGAAAAGAAAAGTGATAGGTAGATCCCATGCCTTGCCAGTCAGGTCAGTCAACACTGTGAGCTCCAGCCTCTATGTGCACAGGCAGGAGTGAAAAGATTCCTGCACACAAATGCATACATGCATGTACTGTGGACAAGTATACACAAGAGAAAAATGATATCCAAAACAAAGAACACATAAAAAATACTGAAAATCTTAAAATTCTGTACCCAGTAAGTTATTGAAGATTGAGGGTGGGATTCTTTCTTTTTTCTTTTTGTTTTTATTAAACAGAAATTAAAAATATGAATTAATTCAAATAAGCAAACAGTGATAATACTCTGAGTGATTAAAGAAAGAAGTTAAGGCCCAAGCAGAGCATGGCCAGGCATGGTAAATGTGAACTATAAGAAGAAAATATTAAGAGCAAATACATAGTTACAGTGGGTAGTGGACAGGGGTCTGAAGAATCCCAGTTAAAAACTAACTGCACTTTGTCTACAGATTTGACATTGAAGAACACACATACTAAAATTTCATTTACTTTTGGAACATTTTAACAAAATAGAGATATCAAAACATAAAGATTTAAGATAATCATCAGTCTCACTACAGGGTAAGGTCAGTTTAGACACCCTCTCCTCTATTGCTTAGGGTCTCAGCTGGGTTCATCCATGTGGGGTTTTGAGCATTTTTCTAGAGCCAGGGTTCTTGCTAACTCCATAATGGCTCCCTCAATCAAGATATTTCTTTCCTTGCTCTCATATCTGTCCTTCCTCCATCTTGACCATCCCATTCCCTCAAGTTTTCCTCAACCCCCCTTCTCCCCTTCCCTCTACTCCCTGCCCCCCTGCTCCAAAAATTTTTTCTGATTCCAATTTCCAGATGGGTCTATATATGTTTTGCTTTGGGTTCACTTTATTACTTAGTTTCTCTAGGATCCTGAACTATAGGCTTGTTGCCCTTTGTTTATGACTAGTATCCACTTATGAGTGAGTACATACCATATTCATTTTTATGGAACTGGGTCACCTCACTCAGGATGATGTTTTCTAATTCTGTCCATTTGCATGCAAAATTCAAGATGTCATTATTTTTTTACTGCTGAGTAGTACTCTAATGTATAGATGTGCCACACTTTCTTTATCCATTCTTTAGTTGAGGGGCATCTAGGTTGTTTCCGGGTTCTGGTTATTACAAATAATGCTGCTATGAATAGTTGAACAAATGCTCTTGTAGCATGATTGAGCAGCTTTTGGATATATTCCCAAGAGTGGAATTGCTGGATCTTGAGGTAGGTTGATTCCCAGTTTTCTGAGAAACCACCACACTGATTTCCAAAGTAGTTGCACAAGTTTGCATTCCCACCAGCAATGGATGAGCATTCCCCTTGCTCCACGACCTCTCCAGCATAAGCTATCATTAGTGTTTTTGATCTTAGCCATTCTGACTGGTGTTCTCTCTCTGCCTTTTGATTAGTTTGGATAATAGAACTTTCATACAACAAAAGATGGGAACAGAGGCAATGACCCACATTGGCGCACTGGACTGAGCTCCCAAGATCCAGTTGAAGAGTGGAGGGAGTGAGAGTATGAGCAAGGAATTCAAGATCATGAGGGGGTCATCCACTGAGACAGTTTGCTTGAGCTAATGGTAGCTCATCAACTCCAACTGGACTGGGAGTGTACAAGCATGGGAACAACAAAGCCCCTCTGAAGGGGGTTGACAGCTGGGGAAGACTGAGGGGCCACTGATAGTGAACTGGGATGTGTCTCTATTTGCATATACCAGTTTCATGGGATCCTATTCTCTCTGGATGTAAACCTTGCTCAACCTAGACATAGTAGGGAGGGCCTTGGACTTTCCACAGGGTGGGAGTGCATAACACTCCCTTAGGGTTAAAGGGGTAGGGAGGAGGGTCTTTGGAGGGAGGGGGAGAGGACTAGGAGGAGGGGAGGAAGTGGGAATTTGGATTGGTAATTTTTTAAGTAATAAAAAGGGAAAAAAAAGAAATAAGTACTCAAATAACAAAAAATAAAGCATAGAGATTTATGAAGCTACAAAACAACTTCAGTCTTGTTGCCACATATAATACCAGTATATTTATGTGTGGGACAGTCATTTAAATTAGCTTAATCCAATTTGTTTAAAAGATAGTTTGGTGGCCCCATCTGAAATTCAGTACCAGTACCTCTTAATATAGATATAATCAAAAAAGTAAAGGAGATAAAAAATAAAATATGGCTAAAGGAAAAAAGAGAGAGAGCGAGAGTTGTATTGTGATGTGACATCATGTGCTAACCCACCTGGATGGCAGAGCGATCATGCAGGCTCAATACTGTCATTTCTCCTTTAAAATCATAAAGAATCGGGCTAGAGAGATGGCTCACAGGTTGTTAAGAGTACTAGCCGCTCTTTCTGAGTTCAATTCCCAGCAACCACATGGTGGCTCACAAACATCTATAATGGAATTTGGTGCCCTCTTTTACACTGTATACACATTAAATAAATAAATCTAAAAAATATTAAGTAAAAAGGATAAAAATGTACTTTCTGCCACCACACAGCAAGTGCGGATCAGAAACTAAGAGTAAACCATTCCTATTTTATGCCTTAGCTTACAGAGGCAGAGTTGACTGGCCCCAAAGAAATTTGTCTCACTATATATTCCTAGATCCTTTCCCTTTTAGTTTACATAGTAAGTAACAATTTCTAGCAATTCCATAACCTGGTTTGTAAACCTGGTGCTTATGTGAAGAATTGAGATACACTACACTTTGATGTCTCTTTATCTTTAAATATATACTTATATTTTAGTGTGTGTGTGTGTATGTGAAAGAGAGAGAGAGAGAGAGAGAGAGAGAGAGAGAGAGAGAGAGAGAATTCAGATGATTAAGTCTAGAAGAGAAGAGGACATGGATACCCTGGAGTAATAGTTAAACGCAGTTATGAGTCACGAGACATAGGCTCTGGGTTCTGGGGAAAAAACTCTGGTCCTCTGCAGAAAGAACTCTTAAGCACTGAGTCATCGCTCAAAATCCAGACAACTGCCTGCTACTCTTCTTCCCCTCCTCTTCTTTCACTTTTCAGGCTTTTTGTTTGAGCCAGACATTTTTATCAAGTTGGTTTCAGAGGGGAGAGTTGGTTCTAAACAGGTAAATTTCAAGCTGTCAATGGTTCCCAGTCAGGCCAAAGCAGAGAAGCTGAGGAAAATTCTTCATTGGTTTATGTTGATAAAAATGTAACTAGAAATAAGAGTTTCAATTTAATAAGTACAATAGCAAGAAAATTTTTTAAAAAAGTTAGAGGATTGAGACAACAAATTCCACAGCAGTGGGACTAAACCAGCTTCCTAGTCCGAAGTGGGCATGAGGAAGCAAGCTCCATGGGAGCAGGAGCTGGGAGCCAATCCAATCCTGGGACATTGGCAGACCTGGACTAGGTCAGCAACCTGGTCCAGAGCAGACTGGAGACAGAGAACTTCACTGGAACAGGGGAATAACTGCTGAGCAAGTGAGCCAGAACCAGAGACCACTGAGAGTCTGGACATGAATTTTGGATCTTTAAGAAAATAGGCCTAAGACAGGACATCTGCAAGTTTGAGTGTGATTCTGGGACTTCCAAGGGAGGAGGCAGGAACCAGAGATCTCTGTGGTGCCAGGTGTGAGTCTGGGACCTCAGAAGGAGTAGGCCTGAGCCAGGACTTTTGTGGGTCTGGGCATCTGTCTGGGACATCAAAGGGAATATGTAGGAACCTGAAACCTCTGCTGGTTTGAGAATGAGTCTGGGACCTCTGAGAGAGTAAGCCTGAGCCAGGTCCTCTGCAGTTATGGGCACACCTGAGCTTGGGAACTCCAAGGCAGTAGACTGGAGCCTTTACAGGGCCAACTCTAAGCCAGGGACTTCTGCCTGAGGGGATCCAGACCAGGATTTACAGAAACAGGTCAAAGCTGGTTACCTAGGCCAAAGGAGGCCTGAGACAGAAAACTCCAGGGGAGCAGGGCAAAGCCAAGGAGTGCTAAGCTAAATTAAGACCAGATAAGCAATTAAACAGACCTATAGCTGGTGAAGAAATAGAAAGAATCACCAAAAGTCTCCCAACCAAAAATAGCCCAGGACCAGACGGTTTCAGAGCTCAAAATTCTACAAGATTTTCAAAGACCTTGGTGTAGGAGGGTCTTCTATGTGTTGCTTTCATTGTTGAATAAAGAAAACTGCCTTGGCCTTTTGATAGGGCAGACCTTAGGTAGACAGAGTAGACATAACAGAATGCTGGAAAGAAGGGAACTGTGGCAGACACCATGCTTCTCCTGCCCAAGATGGATGTTGATTAGACTCATGCTGGTAAGCCACGACCTGGTGGTAAACACAGATTAATAGAAATGGGTTAATCAAGATGTCAGAGTTAGCCAATGAGAGGCTAGAGCTAATGGGCAAGGCAGTAATCTAATTAATACAATTTCCATGTGGTTATTTCAGGGCTTAAACTAGCTGGGCAGCTGGAATTATAAGCAGGCCTGCCGGGTGGCCAAGAGCTGGCCGGGACACAGCCCGCTGCTCTCCTTACTACAAGAACTAATACCAATATTCCTCAAATTGTTCCACACAATAGAAACAGAGGGAGTATTGCCAAACTCTTTTTATGAGGCTAAAATTACCCTGATACCGAAACCACAGAAAGACATTACTAAGAAAGAGAATTACAGACCAATCTTACTCATGAACATTGAAAAATACTGGCAAATCAAATCCAAGAACACATCAGAACCATCATCCACAATGATTAAGTTGGCTTCATCCCACAGATGCAGGGATGGTTCAACAAATGAATATCTGTCAATGTAATCCACCATATAAACAAATACCATATAAAATAAATACCACATGATCATCTCATTAGATGCCAAAAAAGCATTTGACAAAATACAACACCCCTTCATGATGAAGGTCTTGGAGAGAGCAGGGATACAAGGAACATACATAAACATAATTAAGTCAATATACAGCAAACCAACAGAAAACATCAGATTAAATGGAGAGAAATTTCCAGCAATTCCACTGAAATAAGGAACAAAGTAAGGTTGTCCACTCTCTCCATATCTATTCAATATAGTTCTTGAGGTCCTCGTTAGAGCATTAAGACACCAAAAGGAGATCAAGAGGATACAAAGCAGAAAAGAAGTCAAACTCTCACTGTTTGCTGATGATATGATAGTTTACATAAGCAAATCAAAAAATTCTACCAAGGAACTTGTACGACTCATAAACATTTTTCAATAATGTAGCAGGATACCAGATTAACTTAAAAAATTAGTAGCCTTCCTATACACAGATGATAAAAGGCCTGAGAAAGAAATCAGAGAAACAACACCTTTCACAATAGCCACAAATAGCATAAAATATCTTGGAGTAACTGTAACCAAACAAATGGAATACTTGAATGATAACAACTTTAAATCTTTGAAGAAAGAAATTGAAGAAGACACCAGAAAGTGGAAAGATCTCCCATCTGGGTAAACAGAATTAACATAGTAAAAATGGCAATCTTACCAAAAGCAATCTACAGATTCAATGCAATGCCCATCAAAATCCCAACAAAATTCTTCACAGACCTCGAAAGAACAGTACTCAACTTCATATGGAAAAGCAAAAAACCCAGGATAACCAAAACAATCCTGTACAATAAAAGAACTTCTGGAGGTATCACAATCCCTGACTTTAAACTCTACTACAGAGCTACAGTACTAAAAACAGCTTGATATTGGCATAAAAACAGACAGGAGGAGCAATGGAAACAAACTGAAGACCTGGATATTAATCCACACTCCTTCAAATACCTGATTTTTGACAAAGAAGCAAAACATATCAAATGGAAAAAAGAAAGCATATTTAACAAATGGTGCTGGCATAACTGGATAACAACACATAGAAGAATGAAAATAGACCCATATCTATCACCATGCACAAAACTCAAGTCCAAATGGATCAAAGACCTCAACATAATGCCAGCCACACTGAACCTCATAGAAGAGAAAGTGGGAAGTACACTTGAAGGCATTGGCACAGGAGACCACTTCCTAAATAGAACCCCAGCAGCACGGACACTGAGAGAAACAATTAATAAATGGGACCTCCTGAAACTGAAAAACTTCTGTAAAGAAAAGGACATGGTCGGTCAACAAGACAAAATGACAGCCTACAGGATGGGAAAAGTTCTTCACTAACCCCACATTAGACAGAGGCTGACTCCTCCCAGCCTCCCATTTCCCTCCCCCTCCTCCCACTCCTCTCCCCCTCCCCCCACTCCTTTCCCCCTCCCTCTCCAGTCCGAAGAGCAGTCAGGGTTCCCTGCACTGTGGAAAGTCCAAGGTCCTCCCCCCTCCATCTAGGTCTAGGAAGGTGAGCATCCAAACTGGCTAGGCTCCCACAAAGCCAGAACATAAAGTAGGATCAAAACCCAGTGCCATTGTCCTTGGCTTCTCATCATCTCTCATTGTCCGCCATGTTCAGAGAGTCCGGTTTTATCCCATGCGTTTTTCAGTTCCAGTCCTGCTGGCCTTGGTGAGCTCCCAATAGATCAGTCCCTTTGTCTCAGTGGGTGGGTGCACCCCTCACGGTCCTGACATCCTTGCTCATGTTCTCCCTCCTTCTGCTCTCCAAAAACTCCACCAAAGAACTCCTACAGCTGATAAACACCTTTAGTAATGTGGCAGGATACAAGATCAACTCCAAAAAATCAGTTGCCCTCCTATACACAAAGGATATGGAAGCAGAGAGGGAAATCAAAGAATCATCACCTTTCACGATAGCCACAAACAGCATAAAATATCTTGGGGTAACTCTAACCAAGGAAGTGAAAAATCTATTTGACAAAAACTTTAAGGCATTGAAGAAAGAAATTGAAGAGGATACCAGAAAATGCAAGGATCTCCCTTGCTCTTGGATTGGGAGGATCAACATAGTAAAAATGGCAATTCTACCAAAGGCAATTTATAGATTCAATGCAATCCCCATCAAGGTCCCATCAAAATTCTTCACAGATCTTGAGAGGACAATAATCAACTTTATATGGAAAAACAAAAAACCCAGGATAGACAAAACAATCCTTTACAATAAAGGAACTTCTGGAGGCATTACCATCCCTGACTTCAAACTCTATTACAGAGCTACAGTAATGAAAACAGCGTGGTATTGCTTTGTTTCTAGTGCAGAAAAGTACAAAAGAAAATATTTTAGTTTGGTTACTTTAGCTTTGTGTGATATTTTACTCAGGATAGTACTTCATTCTCATTGTCACCCAAGGTCTTGTGTATTGTGGATACCTGCCCCTTTACTTGCTCATGAGGCCCCAACTGTTGTAAGAAATTGTATGGTCTTAATAGTGATGTGGAAATGCACATTATTTTTCTTAAGTATGCGATATAGATTCACTAAGGCAGGTATTCCTAAAACGTGTGCCAACACGACTAACCTTTGGTTCAAGGTGTTCTATACATGCCTAAGAATACACTTTCCTTCTTTATAAGATAGCACAAGTTCACCATTTGTTTCTATCTGGAAGAGTTGATGGCAACATTACAGGTCTGCACTAGATTTCAGAGAATCTCTTTATTGCAAGTAAAATCTGATGTCAAAGTAACAGTGAATTACTTTTGCAGTACTCAAAGAAATAATATTTCCCACAGTGGACACACCATGCCTTGTAACATCTTTCTTCTTGTCAGTTGATAGTTTCTCTGCTCTATGAGATTCCCCTTGGCTGCTGGGTCTAGGAATGTAGAGGCAAATCAAAGGTTTTGTAAAATTGATACATGTAATATTGTATGATGAATATATGGTCATATGTGTTATATACATCACACACCTATATAGCTTGCACACACAAATAACAAGAGGCTATATATAAACATATATTATGATAAAGCCATGTGCAACGCCATTTGTGTACATTTGTACTTATTACTGTGACTCTTTCCAGAGAGAGTTTACTGCAAACATTAATCCATGAGAATTTTGGAAACCATTTTCACCTGTGCTCAGAGGTAGCATTGCAAGCTTGCTAGCTAGTTTAAGGACATATTTCTGGAAAACAGATAAACATGCACATTCCTGTAATGCCAAAATGTAACCCTCCAAGATAGCCGTTTCCTTCAGTTGACTCCACGGAAACTTTTTAGCACAGGGGCAGTCTTTGCAAGTGCGCACATAAAATCCCAACATTTGAAAGCACAGCACTGTAAACAGCAAGGCACTCATGGTATTTGGTACAAGCTGGCACACAGTTATTTGATGATCTCTTTGGCCTTCACCTTGGAGTTAGTTCTTGCCCTGCCATTCATATACTACACTGAGAGTACAAAGTTGCAGATAGAAAGAAGTGCCTGACAGAACACCTTCCTTTGTCTGTTTAAAACACTAGTATGACTTGATCGGGGGAGGGGTAGGGAAATGGGAGGCGGTGGTGGGGAGGAGGCAGAAATCTTTAATAAATAAATAAATAAATAAATAAAATTAAAAAAACAAACACTAGTATGTTTGTCCATAAACTGTGAAGATGTACTCAAAATATTTCAGAGAGAATTTATGGCTATGCAAACTTCCCAGTCAAAGCACATGCAGACATGTTTAGTTCCTGTTGAAATAGACACAGATGTCAATTTAAGGCATGTGGTAAAAGCCCCATCACTGACCACTGAGTAGCATCTAAAAACCCATCATTTGTGAAAGTTCGTGTCTGGCCTTCCAAAAGAAAATGCCTCTGAGTTCAATATTAAAGCTTGTTTTGGCAGATAGATTCCATATCAGGCAGCCCTTTAGGAAAATGCCAGCAGAGAGATTGAAAGCACTAGTTGGGTATATGATGTCACCACCACTAACTAGATTCATTTGCCTCCAAAAGTGGTTAATTGGGTCCCATACCCCCAATCCTGCATTTACTGGTGTCTTCTGTTGAACTTACTGGAATGTCCAAGGTAGAGGTAAGAAGCTGAGAGGCAAAGGGACCCTTTGCTCCTCAGGGGCCTCTACAGGTCTCAGGTACACAGGAGGTCACCCTATCCACACCAGCTCCCTGATGATAGGCCTTTTCTTCCCTGCCTGTGTGTCCCATGGCAGGCCTTCCCATCTCCTCCATGCTTGCAATGAAGACTAAGGACTCTGTCCTCTGGGACCTTTTAGGACTAGGTTTCGATCCTAATACATGAACTGGCTTTGTGGGAGCTTAGCCTGTGTAGATGCTCACCTTCGTGGACATAGATAGAAAACCTTCGTCTTCCCGCAGGGCAGAGAATTTGGACTGCTCTTCAGTATCGAGAGGGAGGGGGAATGGTGTGGGGGGAGGAGAAGAGGAGTGGGGATAGGGGGAGGGGACTGGGGGGAGGGGGCAATATTTGGGAGGAGGGGAGGGAAATGGGAAACGGGGACCAGGTGGAAATTTTAATTAAAAAAGAATAAAAAAAAAAATAAAAAAAAATAAAAAAAAAAGGAACCTCCGGACTTAGGGAGTGCTTCAAAAGGACCTACTGACACCTTGCCCTAAAGCTTCCCCTGTCACACTCCCTGCCACAGCCTGAGAGAACACTCAAAATGACTTTGAGGCCTTTCTGCTGTGGTCATGAAACCTACTGCCAGATCCACCCAAAAGCCATCTGAATCTCAAAAGTCTCACTGTTAAAGTGGGTGATCTTAAGGATTTCAGTTTGAATGTTTAGGGGGATGTTTGTTTGTTTGTTTGTTTAGTTTCTGCGTGTTTGTTGTTTTGAGACAGGGTCTCACTATGTAGCTCTAGCTGTGCTGGAACTTACTCTGTAGATCATGCTGACCTCAAACTCACAGATATCCACCTGCCTCTGTCTCCTGGGCGCTGGGTGTACCAGCATACCTGGCTTCAGTGTGAATCTTTATATGTGCACTAAGCCTTCATTGCCACCCTGCCTTCTGGGAATTTTTGGTGTGGTCTAAAGCCTTGTCCAGTGCCATAGAACAAAATCATCCCTGCCTGATTTCTACAGCACCTCTCTGCTTTCATTAATCTGTTATCTAACTGGGCAAAGCAGAGCATTAAGGGGACACAGTGGTTACTGCATTTCCCATTGCTCTTTAGATGTCCTTTAACACTCGGGCCACTTTTAGACATAGTTTACCCCACTTATTGTATTCTGTTAAAATGTCTGTCCTTTCCTGCTACCATCCCACACCAATTACTTTCAGAAAATTGTGTTTAAAATGCAAGTAATGCTTGTCCTTCTACAACAGATCACAGGGACCTGCCTCTCCCTCCAGCCCTGGGATATTAAGCCCCATTTATCACTGTTCAATAATTTTAAGTGTTGTTAAATGCTGGAAATGTTAGTGAGATTTTGAGCTTTCCTTAACTCTACTGTAAATCTCCTTTGAATGTTCTCTATATGTGACTCAGACTCGCAAGTCTGGACTTTGTCACAGGCTGTCTGTCTGCTTGCGCCTGTCAGCCTTACGCCATTTCCTTTTAGAAGCCTACTAAAATGCCTTGGTTGTACCCTGCTGGCTTGAAACAGTGCACAGATGCCTTGAGCAGCCTGAAATGCAGAAACATATGTATGCCAGCTCCAGTTCCAGAAGGTGCTCTAACTTCCAGGGTGTTTTCAAATAGCTTTAAACGGTTTTTGTCAGGTTTTGCATTTTGGCATCGCATCCCGGGGAATACACCTCAGCCATTTCACCCAGGTCAAAGGCAACACTTGCCCTGGTGGCCCAGCGGGATGGCTGCCATTGGTGCAGTTCACAACATTCCATTAGCATGAAGGGTTGTGAAGTCACTGATGCAAATACATTTCCTGCACCCCCGTTCCTGCTGTATGAGCTGGCAGCTTGCTTCTCTTTCTGGCTCAGCTTGCCCTCTGCTGTTGTAATGTTATGTCCATTAGAAGAATGTCCCTTGTGGTCTGTTCTTGCCAGTTTGGGGTCTGAGATTTTGTTTTTTCGTGACACCCTGGGCTAAGCTGGTAGCTTGAAGAGGAGATGGCACCCGAGACAGCATAGAGCAGCACCTGCTGTCCCTGCAGAGGCAGCAGCCCTTGGTGAAGCACCAGGGACAGCAAGGGGCAGTGGAAGAGTTCTTGGGCCACACAGGCTGAGGCAGAAATGATGGGGAGCAGGAGGAGAGGATGCAACAAGGAACAACAGAAAGGCAGAGGAGGCTGAGCACTGGTGCTGAAGAAAGACAGAAGGCTGTGAAGATCCAGGGATGGAAAGGGGTGGGATCTACCTATCTGTAAGTGTTTGAGGAATCTGGACGGGCCAAAGGTCTTGGCATTCTAGGTCTTGCACCCGTGACAAGAACCTCTCTCAGGGGACAAGGGTCCCAACACTTAGACCCTAGAACCTGGATCTTAGGCTCAAGGACCTGAACATTCTAAGGAAGAAACGTAAAATTTGGGAGTGTTCCCTGCTTCTGCTCCACCCTGCTGCTGGAAATCAGGGATTGGAAAAGCTCAAATGTCCCACAGACACTGGGCTTTAAATCCTTAAGGAATAAGTCTCCAGCAAAAGTGTTGGCAGCCGACGCAGGCAAGTCCGGGCGGTGGAGGCACCGGCGCGCAGGCAGGCCCGGGTGGCGGAGACACCGGCAGTCAGGCCCAGGTGGCGGAGGCATCGGCAGGCAGGCCTAGGCATCGGAAGCACCGGCACGCAGGCAGGCCCGGGTGGCGGAGGCACCAGCAGGCAGGCCCTGGTGGCGGAGGCACCGGCAGGCACCGGCACACAGGCAGGCCCGGGCGGCGGAGACATCAGCAGGCAGGCCTAGGCGGCGGAAGCACCGGCGCGCAGGCAGGCCCGGGAGGCGGAGGCACCAGCACGCAGGCAAGTCCGGGCGGCAGAGGCACCGGCGTGCAGGCAGGCCCGGGTGGCGGAGGCACCGGCAGGCAGGCCTAGGCGGGGGAAGCACTGGCGCACAGACAGTTCCGGGCGGCGGAGGCACCGGCAGGCAGGCCCGGGCGGCGGAGGCACTGGATGCAGGATAGTGCGGGCAAGAAACAGTGAAGCCCGCACTGAGAGCAGATTGCCCCGCTACAATTAAATCAAACCCAATAGATAGCATCGGTAAGAGGAGATGGGCAGACGCCAAGGCAAGAATTCACCCAACAATCTGAAAAACAACATGAAAACACCAGAACCCAATGATCTTACAACACAAGGACTTGAACACCCTAACACAGGAGAAGAGGAAAAAACTGACTTTTTGAAAGCAATAGAGTCCCTTAAACAACATGTAAAAAACGCCCTCATAGAAATGGATGAGAAGTATAACAAAAAGTTTGAAGAAATGAGTAAATACGTAAATGATACCCTGGGAAGCCAAGAAAAAACGATCAAACAGGTAATGGAAACAGTCCAAGAATTGAAAACTGAAATGGAAGCAAGGAAGAAAACACAAACTGAGGACCAGCTGGATATGGCAAATATAGGTCAACGAGCAGAGACTACAGAAACAAGCATAATCAATAGAATACAAGAGATAGAAGAAAGAATCTCAGATTCTGAAGACAGCATAGAGAAAATAAACGGACTGATCAAAGAAAACACCAAAACCAACAAATTCTCATCACAAAACATTCAGGAAATATGGGACACAATAAAAAGACCAAACCTAAGAATAATAGGGATAGAAGAAGGAGAAGAGGCACAGCTCAAAGGTCCAGAAAACATTTTTTAACAAAATTATGGAAGAAAATTTCCCCAACATAAAGAAAGATATTCCTTTGAATATTCAAGAAGCATACAGAACACCAAACAGACTGGATCAAAAAAAAAAAAAGTCCCCTCGCCATATAATAATCAAAACACAAAATATACAGATTAAAGAAAGAATCTTAAGAGCTGCAAAGGAAAAAGGCCAAGTAACTTATAAAGGTAAACCAATCAGACTTACACCTGACTTCTCTATGGAAACCATGAAAGCCAGAAGGTCCTGGATAGAGGTACTACAGAAACTAAGAGACCATGGATGCAAACCCAAACTACTATACCCAGCCAAGCTATCGTTCACTATCAATGGAGAAAACAAGACATTCCAGGATAAGAACAAATTTAAACAATACGTTGCCACAAATCCAGCCCTACAGAAAGTAATAGAAGGAAAATCACAACCCAAGGAATCCAACATTGCCAACACTGCCTACAATAACCCAGGCATCTAGCGACCCTTCAACAGCACAACTCAAAGAAGGGAGACACACAAACTCTTCTACCAAAAGCAGTAAGAATAACCGGAGTTAACAACCACTGGTCATTAATATCACTTAATATTAATGGTCTCAATTCACCAATAAAAAGGCACAGGCTAAGAGATTGGATACGAAAACAGGATCCAACAGTCTGCTGTTTGCAAGAAACTCATCTCAACCACAAAGACAGGCATCTACTCAGAGTAAAGGGTTGGGAAAAGGTTTTTCAAGCAAATGGTCCTAAGAAAAAAGCAGGTGTGGCCATACTAATTTCTAACAAAACTGACTTCAAACTAAAATCAATCAGAAGAGATCAACAGGGACACTTTATACTCATAACAGGAACGATTCAGCAGGATGAAGTCTCAGTCTTGAATATCTATGCCCCTAATATAAAAGCACCCACTTATGTAAAAGAAATATTGCTAAAACTCAAGGCAGACATCAAATCACACACACTAGTAGTAGGAGACTTCAACACACCTCTCTCACCAATGGACAGGTCAATCAGACAGAAAACTAATAGAGAATTAAGAGAATTGTTGGAGGTAATGAATCAAATGGACTTAACAGACATCTATAGAACACTCCACCCAAATAGGAAAGAATACACCTTCTTCTCTGCAGCTCATGGAACCTTCTCGAAAATTGACCACATACTTGGAAACAAAGGAAACCTCCACAGATACAAAAAAATATCAGTGTCCACCTGTGTCTTATCAGATCACCACGGATTAAAGTTAGAAGCCACCAACAATGCTACCCCCAGAAAGCTGACAAACTCATGGAAACTGAACAGTCAACTACTGAACCACATCTGGGTCAAGGAAGAAATTAAGAAAGAAATTAAAGTCTTCCTTGAATTTAATGAAAACAAAGAGACAACATACTCAAACCTATGGGGCACGATGAAAGCAGTGCTAAGAGGAAAGTTCATAGCACTAAGTGCCCACTTAAAGAAAACGGAGAAAGCATACATTGGGGACTTAACAGCACACCTGAAAGCTCTAGAAAAAAAAGAAGCAGACGCGCCCAGGAGGAGTAGAAGACTGGAAATAATCAAACTGAGGGCAGAAATCAACAAAATAGAAACACAGAAAACAGTCCAAAGAATCAATGAAACAAAAAGTTGGTTCTTGGAGAAAATCAACAAGATTGACAAACCCCTATCCAAACTAATTAAACGACAGAGAGAGAACACGCAAATAAATAAGATCAGAAATGAAAAGGGGGACATAACCACAGACACAGAGGAAATTCAGAAAATCATTAGATCTTACTACAAAAGCCTGTATGCCACAAAACTGGAAAATGCAAAAGAAATGGACACTTTTTTAGATAAGTACCATATACCAAACCTAAACCAAGACCAGGTGAACGATCTAAATAGACCTGTTAGTCGCGAAGAATTAGAAACAGTTATCAAAAATCTCCCTTCCAAAAAAAGCCCAGGGCCAGATGGTTTCAATGCAGAATTCTACCAGAACTTCCAAGAAGAGCTAATACCTATACTTCTTAATGTATTTCACAATATAGAAACAGAAGAGTCATTGCCAAATTCCTTTTATGAAGCTACAGTTACCCTGATACCAAAACCACACAAAGACCCAACCAAGAAAGAGAATTACAGGCCTATCTCACTCATGAACATCGATGCAAAAATTCTCAATAAAATACTGGCAAACCGAATCCAAGAACACATTAGAAAAGTTATCCATTATGATCAAGTAGGCTTCATTCCAGAGATGCAGGGCTGGTTCAACATACGCAAATCTATCAATGTAATCAACCATATAAATAAACTGAAAGAAAAAAACCATATGATCATTTCATTAGATGCTGAAAAAGCATTCGACAAAATTCAACACTCCTTTATGATAAAGGTCTTGGAGAGATTAGGGATACAAGGGTCATACCTAAATATAATAAAAGCTATTTACAGCAAGCCGACAGCTAACATTAAATTAAATGGAGAAAAACTCAAAGCCATCCCACTAAAATCAGAAACACGACAGGGATGTCCACTCTCTCCATACCTCTTCAACATAGTGCTTGAAGTTCTAGCAATAGCAATAAGACAACATAAGGGGATAAAGGGGATCCATATTGGAAAGGAAGAAGTTAAGCTTTCATTATTTGCAGATGATATGATAGTATACATAAGCGACCCCAAAAACTCTACCAAAGAACTCCTACAGCTGATAAACACTTTTGGTAATGTGGCAGGATACAAAATCAACTCCAAAAAATCAGTTGCCTTACTATACACTATGGATAAGGAAGCACAGAGGGAAATCAGAGAAGCATCACCTTTCACGATAGCCACAAATAGATAAAATACCTTGGGGTAACTCTGACCAAGGAAGTGAAAGATCTATTTGGCAAGAACTTTAAGTCTTTGAAGAAAGAAATTGAAGAGGACACCAGAAAATGGAAGGACCTCCCTTGCTCTTGGATTGGGAGGATCAACATAGTAAAAATGGCAATTCTACCAAAAGCAATCTATAGATTCAACGCAATCCCCATCAAAATCCCATCAAAATTCTTCACAGATCTGGAGAAGACAATAATCAACTTTATATGGAAAAACAAAAAACCCAGGATAGCCAAAACAATCTTATACAATAAAGGATCGTCTGGAGGCATTACCATCCCTGACTTCAAACTCTATTACAGAGCTACAGTACTGAAAACGGCTTGGTACTGGCATAAAAACAGAGAAGTCGACCAATGGAATAGAATAGAAGACCCTGACTTTAGCCCACAAACCTATGAACACCTGATTTTCGATAAAGGAGCTAAAAGTATACAATGGAAAAAAGAGAGCATCTTCAACAAATTGTGCTGGCAAAACTGGAAGTCAATCTGTAGAAGAATGAAAATAGATCCATATCTATCACCATGCACAAAACTCAAGTCCAAATGGATTAAAGACCTCAATATCAGTCTGAACACACTGAACCTGATAGAAGAGAAAGTGGGAAGTACTCTACAACACATGGGCACAGGAGAACACTTCCTACGTATAACCCCAGCAGCACAAACACTAAGGACATCATTGAATAAATGGGACCTCCTGAGACTGAGAAGCTTCTGTAAAGCAAAGGACACTGTCACTAAGACAGAAAGGCAACCCACTGACTGGGAGAAGATCTTCACCAACCCCGCAACTGACAAAGGTCTGATATCCAAAATATACAAAGAACTCAAGAAATTAGACCGTAAAAGGTTAATCAATCCAATTATAAAATGGGGCACTGAGCTGAACAGAGACTTTTCAACAGAAGAAGTTCAAATGGCCAAAAGACACTTAAGATCTTGCTCAACTTCCTTAGCAATCAGGGAAATGCAAATCAAGACAACATTAAGATACCATCTTACACCGGTCAGAATGGCTAAAATCAAAAACACCAATGATAGCCTCTGCTGGAGAGGTTGTGGAGAAAGGGGCACTCTCATCCATTGCTGGTGGGAATGCAAACTTGTGCAACCACTTTGGAAAGCAGTGTGGCGGTTTCTCAGGAAAGTCGGGTTCAACCTACCTCTCGACCCAGCAATGCCACTATTGGGAATATACCCAAGAGATGCCCAAACATACAACAAAAGTATATGCTCAACTATGTTCATAGCAGTATTGTTTGTAATAGCCAGAACCTGGAAACAACCTAGATGTCCTTCAATGGAAGAATGGATGAAGAAAGTATGGAATATATACATATCAGAGTACTACTCAGCAGTAAAAAACAATGACTTCTTGAATTTTGCATACAAATGGACGGAAATTGAAAACACTATCCCGAGTGAGGTAAGCCAGACCCAAAAAGAGGAACATGGGATGTACTCACTCATATTTGGTTTCTAGCCATAAATAAAGGACATTGAGACTATAATTCGTGATTCTAGAGAAGCTAAATAAGAAGGTGAACCCAAAGAAAAACATATAAGCATCCTCCTGAATATTAACCTTCATCAGGCGATGAAAGAAGACAGAGACAGAGACCAACATTGGAGCACTGGACTGAAGTCTCACGATCCAAAGGAGGAGCAGAAGGAGAGTGAGCACGAGCAAGGAACTCAGGACTGCGAGGGGTGCACCCACACACTGAGGCAATGGGGATGTTCTATCGGGAACTCACCAAGGCCAGCTGGCCGGGGACTGAAAAAGCATGGGACAAAACCGGTCTCGCTGAACATAATGGACAATGAGGGCTAATGAGAACTGAAGAACAATGGCAATGGGTTCTTGATCCTATTGCACGTAATGGCTTTGTGGGAGCCCAGGTAATTTGGATGCTCACCTTAATAGACCTGGATGGAGGTGGGTGGTCCTTGGACCTCACACAGGGCAGAGAAACCTGCTTGCTCTTGGGCTGAGGAGGAAGGAAGACTTGATTGGGGGAGGGGGAGGGAATGGGAGGTGGTGACGGGGAAGAGGCAGAAATCTTTAATAATTAAATAAATTAAAAAAAAAAGTGTTGGCAGCCAAGAGTCTCTGGATTATTAAGCATTAAAAAGAATTTTTAATTCTTTATTCTATTATTCCGTTTAATGGAAACAATATTAAACTTCCCCCTAATATTTTTTTATATCCATACATTAGTTCTTCTCTCAACACTCACAAGAAAGTCACCATTTGAAGTAGATGGCAATTATCGTCAGAACCTCTAATGATCAATGTGACTTGGATGCCCCCAAACCAGCAGAACGGGTCATCTAAAGCATGAATCTATCCATTCCAAGTCTCAGGGACCATCAGGGAAGAATGGAAGGAACAATTGTAAAAGTTAGGAGTGGTGGATGTTTGACAGGAAATTCTATTTGCGGGACATGATAGCACTGTTGCCCACATGAATTCCATGGCAGTTGTGCCCACATGCACAACACAAACACAAGAACAAACCAGGAAAAGCTTAGCATGGATTACGAATCAGTTCATGAATTTACAAGGCTATCTGAAAATCTCTTAACAAGTGATGGTTATTGGGGAAGAACCCAGCTTTGTAAGGGATTTGGCCCCTGAGAAGTGACCCATGTGCCAATAGACATTCTTAAAGCCCTGCACATACAGGAAGCATTACATGGTCTTAGGAAGAAGTTAAACAGTACATGTAGTTGGGAGGTAAATATGGCAGGAGGGGAAGAACAGAAATTTTATGATGGGATTGATCCAAGCAAATTCTATACACGTATGAAATTATTGAATGATAAAAATGGCTAAATGACCCTGACACCGAGCCTAATGATGTGTTTTCAATCAGATTCCATGCGGAATCAGGAAAGAAGAAGCTACAATGGGTTGTCTTCCAGACACCACACATAAACAATAACATGTATCTCCACACAGACACACAGAAAATTAAATAAATGTAATTTTAATTTCTTAAAAATATATTGATCAATACACTAATTTAGGAATATATTCTTGTGTTTGGGGACATGATTACTTCTCAGGAAAGCTTATGCTTGGAGAATTAAACAGATTTCAAAATTCTTTCATTTCGACATGTGGCTAAAACTATGTAAAATGGGTCTGCTTTGCACAAATACCTGAGGAAAGACCCACACAGGCTAAGTTGTTTTTTTTTTTTTTTTTTTTTACAAAATAACATTATATACAAATCTCCTGAATAACTTTATCCATAGAGTATCTATATCATGATGATATTATTTGATTTAGACATGCAATATTTCATTTTTTTTCACTTTCAGAATTATTTCTCCGTTAAAGAAATTCTTTAAATTAAATGTCAAGTGCAACATCTTGGGTATTGCCCTGATGCAGTTAATTTTCCACTTTAAGTTATTACAGGGAGATAAGTCAGGAAACATTTGCAAAAGTCACTGGCAATAGAACAAGCCAGTTATGTGTGTTAACACTTCTTTGTCTGGGCATAACCTCTGCTTGCAATATGCAGCTTCATTTTTGTTGATAGTTTGATTGAAAAGTGTTTAAACTAAGTACGATATCTGACCATGAAGAATTCTCTCAGACAGTAAAGCAACATTAAAAACTAGGAAAAAATAAGTGAACTCAGACAAATATATGTCTAAAATCCTACCAACTATCTTCAATATAGTAAGTGATCAAGATAATCTCTATAATAGCATATGAAGAATATTCAAGAATAATACTGTCAAACATCACAAACTAATTATTTGTGGAAAGAGGGCATGGGGGAAGATATAAGGAAATGAAGCATGAAAACTCTTTTAGACAGTTTCAGGGAAGTCATGAGCCAGAGTGTCATGGTGGCAGTCAAGTCACTAGCTACAGTGACATCATACTTGATGTTATAGCAACAGGAATGATCTGACAGTACACAGGACGTGTCTGTTTCTAGCCACAGGCAGAAGGGACACAAGAGTGAATAGGCAAAGAAGGCTCACATATCTTGAGTTGCCCTATGGCAGGGCTTAAAATCATCTAACTCGGAGCGATTATTTCAGAGAATGAAGAAAATGAACCTGGTCAGGTAGAGTTCTAATGTTTGACCATAAAATTCTTTATGTTTTGGTCACAAGCAGTGCTTCAAATTAAGATTCTGATTTAGGGAACTTGAACTTGGGTTTCAGGCACACCTAGGATTCCTAGGATTCCTGTTTGACTTGTTTGCTCCACTGCCTAGTGCCATCTACCTGCAGACTCTGAATCCATCAGAGCAGCTCTGACTGTTCTAATCCTAGACAAGGTCGCAGATTTGGGTATTGGCACAGGGCTGAAAGTTAAGCACCCAAAAGATCAATCCTGAATGACGACAGGTTTTCCTCTCCCTCTGAAAACTATTTTCAGGAAAAGGAGAAGAGATGACAACGAGGAGGACAACCAAGATGACCCTCATTCAAAGAGGAATAGGATCGACCAGGCCTTCCAGGACCCTCACGCTATAGAGGTAGGAGCGATGGCCACCCAGCTTCTCCATTTGACTCATTGCCCACTCTGTGGCATTCATTTCCATCTCCATGTTGGCAAGAGAACCCTCCAGACACACTCATGAAAGTCTTCTCTGTGGCTGCATTGGTTTTGAGGCAGAACAGGATTTTAAGTATTGTCATAAGTATAGCTTGACTGCACAGCAGGACAGAGACAGGACCCACAGAGATGTTTTCCCAAGCCCAAACAGGAGGATGGGGTTCCAGAAATTCCCTCACCTTGCAAATAGGGAGGGAGAATTGAACCCCACCTTCTATGGTTAGGAAAGACATAAACTTGAAGAATAGAGTGGCGGGCTACTAGCTGCAATGCTCTTCTTGGTTTATCCCTGAAAAAAACAAAAAGCAAAGTGGGGTTGTGTGAAGGGACGTGGGAGAGCTTTAGGGATGCTTATGCCGAAGAGCTGGCATTTCAGCTTCCACAGTCTTAACGTTAACAACCAGTAAGGGGTAACACAACATGGTTTGAATGGAAGCATAAGTGAGGAGGGAGCATTGTAAAGATTTTTTGGGCAGCTCTCATCAGGCAATGAGTAAGTATGGCTCACCTTTACCTTTCTCAAGCAAGAGATGAAAGGCTTGTCAACGTGTGCCATTCCCCTGGGACAGACACAGGTAGGTTTTGGATAAAATGTACCTAGATCTACCTGAGTCAAGGAAATAGATTTCTTGATCCATTGATGTTTCTGTTGCATGTGGTCACCTAAATGTGAACACTGCCTTTGTTCCCAAGGTTAGCATCTTTAGATGTCTGCATGTAAATCTGCTCCCTGGTTCTAAGGAATGAGATATGGTAGTGCAAACATAAAGACAAAAGCTTCTGTACATGTCTGTCTTCCTGATAGAGAACAATGGCTTCACAGTGTTCTCCTACGAGTGAGTGAAACAAGAAATGGAGACTCAAGGAGAGCATCTGGATTACTAGTGCAGGTCCCAGGCCTTTGCTAATGATCACATGGGACCTGATGCTCAAGTTGCAAGAAAACAGCAGACAGACAAACCAGAAAAGTGCATTATGGGCCTCACACCTACTTAGGTTAGGCTTCTGTGTACCCTTCACGTGCCCAACTCAGGACTATAGTTCTTTGTGATACCAGTGTTGTAGGCAGGGTAAAGGAAGCTGTCTGCTTGAATGTTTGGCAACCTGTTATATTTCTTTCTGGTGCTAGCAGTTTGTGGGCTGTGCTGGTTGGTTTACCTGTCAGCCTGACAGGACTTGCAAGCACCTGGGAGGGAGATGTTTTTAATACTCTTTTGTATTCTTTGAAATTTCTTGGTCATCTTCACCTGCACAGTACGATATTTCTTCTTCACCCTCACCTGCAACCTCTCCCGGCACCTCGTGGATGTAGGTGCCCTGTCTGTGGCTGAGCACTCACTGTTGCTCAAGGCCAGCCCTTCCAAACATAATGTGTCTCTGCACTGATGACTACTCATCACAACTAGAAGCTTCTCAAACCAGTGTTGAGAGCAGTGCAGACCTAGGCAAGCAAACACGAATATTTAGAAGGCAGTTTAACACCATGATCATTTAACAAAATGACAGTAAGTCCTCCCCCAGCACTTTGAAGGAAATATCGGCTCACTAATAATACGTTTTGACAATGTTTATAGCACCAGGCATACCCTCATTCATGTGGAGCAGGCTTCAGATTCAATCAGGACAAGAATTGGTTAGGTGCAGGAACAGAACTGCAGTCATTACATGAGTGGGCTCATCATGCCTTGCAAGCCAGTATTGTATTGTTCTGGGTCCAGCAATGGGTAAGATCACTTACATCCTTTCCTTCACGACAGCCATCATAGCACCTTCCCGGTACTGTGAACATTAGCCAGCTGGGAGATTTCCAGGTGAGTTCAAGACTGACTTTCTTACAACCTGTAACAAAAGTGTATAGTATCTCAGCCACAGGCACCTAATGCCTTCTTCTGTTGGGCAACCAATAGCAGAGGCAATTGCCTTTACAGTTTGGTCACCTCTGAGGCCTTCCAGACAATAGAGAGGTAATTTGTGTGCAGGGCTGAGATTTTTACTTAATGATCTATGGTTTCAGGGAATAACATTGTTCACCCACAAATAGTATCCTTGTTAAAAATAGCATGTATGGGGGCTGAAGAGATGGCTTAGTCGTTAAGAGCACTGTCTGTTTTTCCAGGAGACACGGGTTCAATTCCTAGCACCACATGGCAGCTCACACCTGCCTGTAACTCCAGTTCCAAGGCATCTGATGCATTCACACAGGTGTAGTTACCACTACTACTTTATTTTTTGTTTTTATTTTATTTCTATTGCTTTATAAACTATACCATTCGAACTTTCCACTTCCTCCCTTCCTCCCATTTCACTCCCTCTACCGCACTCACCCTCCTTCTTCCACCTCCAGTCCTCAGAGACAGCCCTGTGGGAAGTCCAAGGCCCTCCACCCTTTATCCACGCCTAAGAAGGTGTGCATCCAAGCAGGCTAGGATTCCAAACAGCCAGTACATGCAGTAGAGACAAATCCCAGTGCCATTATCATTGGCTTCTCAGTCAGCCCCCATTGTGAGACACATTCAGAGAGTTCAGTTTGATCACAGTCCAGCTGGCTTTGATGAGCTCCCATTAGATCAGGCACACTGTCTCAGTGGGTGGACCAACCCCTCGCAGTCCTGACTTCCTTGCTCATCTTCTCCCTCCTTCTGCTCTTCAACTAGACCTTTGGAGCTCAGTCCAGCTCCGATGTGGGTTTCTGTCTGTCTCCATCCATTGCCGGAAGAAGGTTATATTCTGATATTCAAGATATTTATCAGTACGACTAAGGGACAAGGCCAGTTCAGGCACCCTCTTCTCTAATGCCCAAGGACCTAGCTCGGGACATCCCCGTGGATGCCTGGGAACACAGTTTTTCTTATGCTGTCTATTCACTCAGACATACATGGAGGCAAAACTCCAATGAACATAGGATAACACAGACAAACACCAATGTACATAAGATAAATGAAACATTAAAAATTGCATGTACAGTATGAGCTTGGTTGAGCACATGTCCTTGTGGCACCTCGTTTATCATCTAGTTATCATCTAGTGCATTTCTCAAAGCTTCTTCATATACCCTGAGTTTTCCTTAGCTGTCCACACCCTGCCCTCTCCACTCCCTTCCCCTATTCTCACTTCATCTCTCCACCCACAGTCTGCCCCTCACATTCTCTCATATCACGTCTTCCACCACCTCCTCTTACTTATTATACTCGGGATCTGAGGTCGTCATCGGTCCTCATGTAGCTTCTTTCTGCACACTTCATTTTGGTTAACCCTTACACCAACCCCTCCTTTTCCCATTCCCATCATTCCACAAGCTGTCTGAGCCGTTCTGACACCATGATTTCTGCTCTCCACTTTGGTGTTACCAGTATTGTGCTCTTTTCCGTCCTTTGTACAATCTTCTCCAAACTCAAGGTTTTGTTTCTAGTTCCTTGGGTCCCAAATGGACTCCAAGATAAGCACACAAAGCAAAATAGTCAAAGTTAGGTCCCACATAGGAGGGAAAAAATGTTGTGTTTGTCCTTTTGGAGGTGGGGTGACCTTATTCAGTATAATTTGTTTCCAGTTCAATTCATTGACTTTCAAATAGTCTTATTGAAGAATGATTTAAATCAGATTAAGGTATGTCTGTGAAGTTATCTTAATTGTTAGTGAATGCAGTAAGCCCCAACCCATTGTGAGTGGTGTCACTCCCTGGGCTAGGCATCTAGAATGTATACATGAAGAGGAAAGCCAGCTGTAACCAAGAGATCAAGCAAGCAAGGATCCCTGTGCTTAGTCTTTCTCTGCTCTTGACTGAAGGTGAGATGCTTTTCAAGTTCCTGCATTGATTTCCCGCAATAAGGGATGAAACCCCGGATCTGTAAGCCAAAGCAAACTTTCATTCCAGAGTAGCTTTTGGTCAGTGTGTTTTTCACAGCAACAGAAATGAAATAGAAGCCAATGTACCTCACTCTTGACTCCTTTGTACGATGTGGAAGACAGAACATTGTGAGGGAGACATGAGAGGGTTCTGAGTCTTTCACTGAGGTGAAGAAATGTCCTTAGTTTTGCTGTGAAACCTAAGCAAAGGGAGTGCCTTTTGAGGTGATCTTAGAAGATACATTCATTGAAAGGGTGTGTTTGGGAGTGAGGGATCCGTCCTAAAGTGGCCTTATAGCTTGTGGACGTTTTAAGAGCTCTTGACCATGGAGCATGCCAAAGTATGGGGAGCATTCTCATATGCATGTTCACCTTAGATTTTAGAGTTGTCGATTGATGATAAGCATGTGTTCTACATATGAGGCTTCCTAGTCATCTTTTGTTTGCCTTCTTCAAGCTCCACTCACTCCTTTCACACGGAAGAGGTCATATGACTTGTATCACAGGTGGAACTTTTCAGTTACAATGCAGATTAGAACTCAAGGTCTGGTCCAATTTTACCTTCCTGTCTTCAGATGGCCTGAATTAGGCCCTTTCCCTGCACACAGAATTTCCCATATGAATGCCATTCATTTCCTTGTTCATTTGCAAAGTGGTAGTAATCCAACAGCCTGCTTTCTTGGGTGCCCTCTGACTCAAGAGTGTGCAGTGTTTGGTGGGATCAGAAAAGCAGGGTCTGCCCTTGTAAATGTGAGGAGCTTTTGGGAGTTCATAGTCTAAAGTCTTCAGTGGGCTTTTTAGGGCTTGTCAGTTTTGGTTAGCAAACAACATCATGTAATTCCTGGGGTGCAGCGGATATTAAGGGTGAATTTCATTACACTGTTGGGATTCAGAAATGAATATCTCTGAGGTATATAGGAACAGAATTGGATGAAAAGCCAGAGTTGAAGATCAAAATATGCTGAATTCACTTGGTTTTTACCTTAGGAAGCATTACCAGTTCTATAGCATGCATATTCATGAATTTCCATTCAGTATTTGGGGTGATACTTCAGGATAACTTTCTTCCTTATTGCTTCTGTTTCCATTTCCTCAGGATTTGTGTCACTACCAATGGAGGCTCTCTCTCCACCCACTGGAGACTTGACATACTTCTTCCAGGTGCTGCCTTCCTTCTCACCTTTGATTTGAAGCTGCTGTCTGCATTCCCACCACCTCCTGTTTGCCAGTTCTTTTCCTAAAGCTGCTCACTGCACCTTACTGTCTGCAGCTGCCCCTTCCTTTGCCTTAGCTTACACTGGAGAACTCAATCTGGGGAGCATGCTAAGCTCAAACGTGGGAATATAGAAATTGCCAGGTGATGTCTGCAGTGGTCCGGACGTTTCTCTCTCTCTCTCTCTCTCTCTCTCTCTCTCTCTCTCTCTCTCTCTCTCTCTCTCTCTCTCTGTCTGTCTCTGTCTGTCTGTCTCTCTCTCTCTCTGTGTGTGCACTGTTCTCAGGGACTGTCTCTCCTTCACTCTCTGGGTGTTACCGGATGTTGCTTTGTTTCTGTCAATATCACCAAGACCTGTGTGGCCTGTTTCTGGATACTTTCCACAACTTTGTGGGTGTCCTCTGTCATATTTGTCCTCCTTTCCCACCCATCCACGAAAGCATCTGTCTATGCAGCTCAATAGAGTTCTTAGCGGGACACCCAAGGTCTCCACATGTTCCTGCCATGTCTGCTCCTGCACATTTCATGGCTGGAGAATTCCCCTAGGGGCCACAACCCCACATCTTATCAGCATCTGTCTGTCCTCCAAATCATCCTCACCAGTCTTGAGCTGTTTCTCCCCAGTGGTTACACTCTGTCTGTGAGGATTCCTCCCATACTGCACTGCCTAGAGCAGGTGGCTTTCATCTTCCAGTCATTTTATTTTTAAGATTCTAATATACTTACCTCCTTTCAACCTTCCTTTATCCTTGGAAATCTTTTCATATACTGCTCGTTTTTGCTCAATATCAAATTTTGACGTTTATTTTCTTTCATTGAAATCACATATGCATGCGTGCACAAGCACACACACAAACATGCACGGTATGTGTGTGGGAGGGAGAGAGAATAAAAAATACAACCTATTCAGTCCCTATAATATTATCTTTCTGCATGTCTTCTCGAGTGGGCATTGGGTATTGGATAATCAGTTTGTGGGCTTTTTTTCTCCCACTTACCAGTGTCCCTCTGTTGCCTATAGGTTTGTTTACATTTTTGTTTTTCGTAGCACTGAGGTGTCCCGGTTATTTCCTGGCCACTTTGGCATGTCTTTGGTGAGACCATGGGTGTTGCTTCTGACATTCCCAGGAGACACTGCCTCACAGGAAACTTCATGATCCTCTGTTTCAAGGAATTTTTCTTTCCCTCTTCCACACTCTTCCTTGTGTCTGTTGGGACTGGGCTCCACGGTGCTGCATTTTCATTAGTTGTGGCTTTCTTCAGTGGTCTCTGTTGGAAGAAGACGTTTCCATGATGCTGCATGAGGACTGCACTTCTATCTGGGTATAAGGCTAGATATTTGCAGTATAATTAGGGATTATGATGTTTTCTTAAAGGGGCAGTTACTGCTTCTGGAGATTCCATTATTATATCTACCCCTAGGTGTCCTGTACCAGATATGATTTCCCTTCTCCTGAGCAGGACTGAAGATTGAGGATCCATAGGTCACCACTAGTGCATGTGCCACTACCGAACCCTTAGGGTTATCTTACCATGCTGGTTGTTGTGGTTCACCGGCATCATAGCTGGGTAGGACTGCTGGCTGCTTCCCTCTTTTGGAAGCTCATCCCCATGAAGTACAGACCTCATGAAAAGAATTTCAGGTCAGTTCCAGCTCAAGGCCCTCTGGGGACAAGATGAGATTCATGTTCCAGTAGTAAATCCACAAGGATGTGTTTGGATAGATTGGGCATTGCAAAGGCCTGTGTCTACCCAGCATTCTCTCCCAAGTGCAGCCCAGTTGAGCAGGCTTCTGAGCTAACTGGTAAATAAGAAACATGCACAGGCAATTCTCTGTCCTGTCCTCAAACAGAACTGTACCAGATCTCTGCTGACCACACTGCTTCCTTGACTCTGAGGAAAACATGCAGATTTTATTAAGGTCTTCAACAAAGTATAACCTTGCCTTTGCTGAAGTGTCTAGGCCATATCATTGCATACTTTAAATGGTGAGATCTTCTTCCCCAGATTCTTCAGAAATATCCCTTGATTTTATGGAGTGCATGGACCTGCAGGGGTGAGCCCAAAACAAGTGCTCGAGTGTGTTGAGAGTGCATAGAAAGAAGAATGGGCTTTGTGTGGCTGGAGAGATGGGTCATCAGTTGGGACCAGTAGCTTCTCTCTCAGAATTTGGACATCCGTATTGTAGTGTTTTTCTCCACCTGCAACTCCAGCTGAAGAGCATGAATTCCCCTGTTGTGACCTGCACAGGCACCTAAGTACTCCTGGTGCACATAGACTAAGCCCAGGGACACATAAATCAATCCATCTCTTTTGTTCTCTTGTTTGTTTGTTTTCAAGGCAGGGTTTCACTGTGTAACCTTGCTTATCCTGAATCTCAGTGTGTAGACCAGGTTGGCATCAGACTCACATAGATGCAAGTCCCTCTCATTTCCATGTTCTGGGATTAAAGATATGAGCCACCCTCCCAGCCAATAAATCTTCTCCTTTTTTCCATAGTGGATTGTTCTTCGTACATGGGTGGGCATTCTGAAAATACTTTTCTGGGAGCAGTCAGAACATGCTAAGGGTCATTCACGTGTCAATTAAATTTTGGAGATCTTGAAATATTTCAGGTCTCCTATGTTCTGAGAAATTAACTCACTCTGAAACTGAATTATAGGAAGGTGTAAATATCTCTGCTAGGAATGCCATTTGGGCTGCCGAAAGGGCAAGCTAATCACACAATAGACAAATTCCCCATTGTTCCTGCATTATAAACATTTCCAAATAAAAAAATTTCCTCAGGGCCATTCTCACAGCAAGAACATCACAAAGTCTAGGCTTTGTAAGTGGAAGGACAGTTGATTTGATGAATAGCCATTGTGGATGGTGGAAGACCTGCCTAGGGAGCTGAGGGTAGGCTGTCTTTGCCACTTTGTATCATAAGAGCACCCTTCCCAAGGTCTCTTTTCTAGCATTGCAGTTTATTTCTCTAATCTTTGTTTTGAAGTCAGAAGGAACTGAATCTCATAAAAGATTTTCATTTCATTTTGTAGTAGCATACTGTTATTCAGTTACTGACAAAGTGAATCTTTGTTTTGCCTGTGAATCACTTGATGTAGATTAGATGGAAAGTGAAGATATCACAAAAGTAGAAGCAATGGTTTCCCATCACAAACTGTACAAGTATGTGGTGGTTTGAGTAAGAATAGCCCCAATGGGCTCATATATTTACGTGCTCAATCTTCAGTCCTAAATCCACTTGGGAAGGATTAGGAGGTATGTCACTATGTGGGTGGGCTTTGAGCTTTCAAGCCCCATGACATGCCCATCCAGCCTCTCTGTCTGTCTCTGTCCCTCCCTTTCTCCCTTTCTCCCTTTCTCCCTTCCTCCTTCCCTCCTTCTCTCCCTCCTTCCCTTCCTCCCTTCTGGTTGTATGTCAAGCTCTCAGAACTTGTTCCAGCACCATGTCTACCTTCCTGCTGCCATGTAGCCCCCAAAGTGGTCTTGGTCGCTGGCTGACCTCTGAAGCTATGAGCTTCACTTTTGTAAGTTACATTGGTCGTGGTTTCATCACAACAATGGAAAAATCTAAGACAACATGAGAATTTTTCCAAACAATATGTAATGTTGACATTTATTAACTACACTTTAAGTTTTTCAAAGGACTTGGGAAATATAGTCATCCCATAAGAAATCAAGAATATAATTCCTTTTTTAGGAAAAGCACAACTGATATTGTCTGAAGACTATGAATAGATGATGTATTGTTTATATTAGTTGAATTTCCTTCTGCATTCTTTTTTTCATTCTTACTTCATTCATGTGTGTTTGCCTGTCCATCTGTCGGGGTTTTTGTTTTGGCATCTTCTTAATAGATAGCTGAGGCTGTCCTGGAGCTCATATGTAGTCCAGACTGTCCTCTAGATCTTCAGCCTCTAGAGTGCTGGTATAACAGGGGTGTGCTCATGTGCCCTGGCAGTTACTTCCCTTATAAAAACTCTTTGTTGGTTTCTGGTTGTTAATATCCAAGATGCTTAAGTTGTACAATAAGCATTACTGTAATAGTGATGCCACTACGCAGCTGAGGTAAAAATTTTGTGAGCCAGCTAGAAATTAGAAACTGGGAGGTTTTCTGTGAGTTCTCACAGGCAGGGTCTCAGGTAACTCAGATAAACCACAACTTGCCCATGTTACTAAAGATGATCATAGCCTTAACATTCAAATCCTCCACGTCCACCTGGTTCTACAGGAGTACTGCTCAGCACATGTAATGCTGAACTGGGCTCAAACTCAGTGCATTCTGTGTGCTAGGCAAGCTCTCCATTGTCACCATACCCCAGGGCCCCTCTGTGTAATATATCCAGTCTTTGTATGATACTATCATCTTCCTGACACAGAGTGCAAAGTAAAATGCTCCCATTTATGATGATTACCCTGCTTTCCATTAAAAAAAAAAACACAACAACATGAAACAACCAAGAAAGGAAATCTACCTTACAGAAACCAGAGTGTGTACTGGGTGTTTTTATCCAATGTGATACATTGCCTGGGTTTGCGTGTTTATAAACAAACCATATAGTAAAATTGTTATATCTAAATTTTTACACTAGAGGCCTTATAGGGGACATACTTTCTTTGGATTCCTCTTGACCTCTTTCACAAGCGTAACCCCTAAATTCATTGGTAGCTATTTGATGCATTTGTTGACTCACCAACAAATGCATCTGACTTCTGTGTCTCTCATGTACAGTCTTTGAGTGCATGAATCTCATTGCATAAATAGTCATTGGATACCTGTAGGTGATGTAGTGGGCTGAGCAGTTCCACATGCCTGGAAAATGACGGCACATCTTGTTTTCTGTCATTATTACAGCTATCATGGGGAAAGATGACCTTATAAGACTACGATACCAATAGTGTTCAACATTTCTGATCACATAAGGGTCATTGTGATCATCTCTTCCTTTGATAGTCTTAAGATTAGAGGCAAGAACTTCGTGAGTGTGTGTTCCTGTACTCAAGGAGATGAACCCCAAAGTCCCATGCATGTGAGAAAAGCACTCTACCACTGAGTTGTATCCCTCGTTTACAGAACCCCAGAATATGGCTCTTTGGGTGGGATCCCACATGATATCACCAATATGACAGAGTGCAGCTACTTCAAGAAAGACAATATTGAGAGCAAACTCACCATATGCAAACTATACTAAAAGCACGATTGGGGAATAGTCTGTGTTAAACATCAGAAATGCTGGCTGATGGCCTACAGATTAACAAATATCAAAATCATTTCAAAGTATAAGTGGAACCTTGCTTGTATTGTCATAGGGCATGCACATATGTCCACTCTCGGGGATAGGTATGGAAAGATCCTGTTATTGGTATGTATACACATGCGCAGATGTGCATGTCTGTGTAAGTAGAGCTTTCCCCGTCATTTCTTTGCCACATTGGGACTTGGGCTTGCATTCCATTTTACTCATTTATCCCTATCACACTCTGCACCATGGATTGCTGCTTTGTCCTGGCTGTTGGGAGCTTCTTCCCTGGTTCAGGTAATTCATGTGCATCGTGCCATAGGGTCAGAGGATATATGAAGGGTTTTGGAGGTTTCAAACAGACATTCCCAAAGACTTGTCTTTGGGTTGTAAAACATCTCTTTCCTGCTGTATCAAATGGGTGTCATTAACCCCAGTTTAAGCTATAGCAGTGCTGTCAGGTGGGAAGGAGCTACCCAAGTGATTGCACTTCATAGACTGTGGAGCCTTTTGTAGAGCATGATGCCAGTATTCTTCAAGCTGAACAGGAAATGATGACAGTATCATAACAGCCATCCTCCTTCTGTCTTTCTACTTACAGTCATCAAGCAGTGCTAATGAAAGAAACCACAGCAGCATCAATAACCCAGTACGAGCAAGTGTACCAGAAAGCAGTGTAAACCGGAACATTGCTGAACTTTACTCCAATGTCCACGAGTTCTCACACGAAGACCATGCACTGTGCCAAGGCCAAGGTCCTTACTACAACATCAACCAGATCTTGAAGGAAGCCCATTTCTATAGCCTAGAGCAGAGAGGACAATTACCGATGTGATGACCTGGGTGCTCCTCCTCCCTTCTTTATAAAAAGCAATGACATTCCCGGAAAGCAGTCTTGGCTTTTGTCTGTATTTTCAGTAAGAGTCAATGGGCATTTGTACTCTTTTGCTGTTTTGCTCCACCACTGTGATTTCAGATGGTCATTCATGACAGTTTGATATGTTTTCTGTCAAGTCTGGTGTCCAATTCATGTTCAAATAGCAGCATGATGATTTCTCCTGATACTGAATGGCTTGTTTGTCCCATTCAGGTTGGGTTCCAAGTCACTTATTTAGGGTCTCCAGGTTAAATGTCCTTGTACAATGTGACCCCTCCTTATGAGAAGCAAAGTGACCCATAAAAGAATATGTACTTCATTAAAACATGAAAGATCAAACAACAGCAGCAAATAAGTCAACACCAAAGCAGTAATGAGCATCGATTAGAGGGAGAGTGGGTCTTGTTCTCATTCTGAAATGAATGGCAGGGCAGCTCCTCAGAAGGGAGATTTTCTACCTATAATGGCGCAAATGTCAGCCTCTGCAGTTGTGGACGTGAAGCCTGGGTCTGGTAACTGCACTCCACATTCCGAGTGAGAAGGCTTCTTCCCTTAATGCCCCTTTGTGTTCCCGTCAGACTTTGTGGAGAGCACTTGTAATTCTGTCAGAGATTAAGTGCAAAATCTAGATATGAACGGCTTGTGTGTTGTTCCTTACTGTTCCATCCATGATGTGTAATGTTGATAAAGTCTAAGCTACTGCACACAATTTCTGACTAAAGAGCTGTTGGAAAGCTGGGTGGGATGATTGTTCCTTGTAAACAAGTCTTTCACGCGGATGAGGGCATCTCACACCGTCAAAATCAGTGCAGTTGTTTGGGGCGGGGTGGGCCAGTGGAACAGTGCCTGCCCAGCCTGTGGCAGACCCCAGGAATGGTAAAACCATCAGCACAATTAATGCGGCTTATGATGAGTGAACTGAGGTATCATTACAAGAAACAGACAATGCCACTTAGTGATGGACCTGTCCCCATGAATAGTCATGTCAAGCAGCCAAACATCCTGTGCAGGAACTCCCTTCCTAAATAATCACGCTTTCTCAATGATCAGGTCAGTGATCAAGAAACCAGAAGGCATCAATTCCATCTGCCCTGTAGCTGTGAGGGTTACACATTTTTCACATTTACAGACAAGAAGCTTGGTCTATATGCTAAGCAAGCTCTCTATGAAGGGAACCACATGCCACACAAAGGACTTGTGTTATGGCTAATGTTTTCCAAATGGGAGAAGCAGTCTTCAGGAGAAGATGTCAGAGTTCTTGGCAGGGGACAGTAAACAGACATTCAGTAAACAATTTCTCTGTAAGAGTGAGGCAAACAACCAAATAATAGAAGGAGAAGGAATCTGCAGTCTGAAACTGCATGCATGCAGCACAATTCAGGAGCGCCTAAGGAGAGCAGTGCAGGGTGAAATCTATGGAGGGCTGCCCACCTGGGTTTGAACCACTATCAGTCATGCAGGCGAGATATCTTGGGGGAAGGTGCTCTTCACCTAGCTTAACGATCTGGGTACCATCACTTGCAGTCACATGATGGAAAAAGAACAGACTCCAGGAAGTAGTCCTCTACCCTCTTAAAAAACTCTCTCATCACACATTTGACCAGAGCTGGCCCGGAAATCTATGTATACCAGGCTGGCCTGCAATGCAAGCAGGTCAGCCTGCTTCTGCCTCCTGTTTGCTAGGATGGATTGCTTGTGCCATCATGTCTGGCCTTGCTTAAACATTTGTTTGTATTTGTTTCTAAAGTCAGGCTCTCCCTATGTGACCTAGCCTGAACTGGAATGACTGTGTACCTCCAGCTGGACCCTAACTTCTGCAAATCTGCCTCCTACAAGAGTCTGAATCTCTTGTCTTAGTAAATACATTGTGCCGTCCCTTTACTGTCTTTTGCAAGCTATTTAGCTGTTTATCACCAGCCTATGTCCTAACAGCTCCCGAGACTTTATTGAAATGGTGTAAACCTGCCCTCCACAACCATCCTTCCTGTATTGTAAAGTATTTTCTAAGACTGGCAATGGAGAGAAGAGACCCTTTTCTACTGGAGTCTAGTACCCACAGAAAGGGAAGTATATTTTGCCAGGGATGATACGGGGCTTGTGTTCAGAGATTAAGGACCTAACTGACTTTTGGAACAACCCAGTATGGGCTCCAACCCCGTTGTGGTCCCCCCAGAACTTCTGGAGAAGAAGTATATTGAGTCTGTAAGTCACAGGCAGGGAGGGAAACTTGCTGCCAAGTCATCCACCTGTGCAATCAGATCCTGAAGAATGTGACAGAAGCCCATGAGCAGCATAAGACACACAACTGGAGAGAAAACTCCAGCATTGAAAACCAGGTCTCTTCAACTTAGTACAAGCTTCCTTTGCACTAATGCAAGTGGGCTGTTTTAGGAAAGGCTGGTTGATTCTAGAGCTTCTGGTGCTGTCCGCTCATTGCATTGAGCCACTCGACAGTATTTAAGCCTGCTGATGCCATGATGATCATATTAAGTGGATCTGAGACCAAGGAACAGTATCTCTCTCTCTTTCTCCCTTCCACCTCTCTGCTTCTCTGTCCCCTCCTCACTCTCTGCGATCTCTCTCTCTCTGTCTCTCTCTCTCCCTCTCTCCCTGACTTCACTCTCTCCATCTCCACATTAAGAACTTTGATATGAATCCCACATTCTCCTGATGTTTTTTCATTTGTGACTACTGCTCGATGCATGGATCCTTTCATCACCCCTAGCCACGATGACCTTGGGTATTCATGGCCACAGACTAGATAGATATTTTGCCTGAAGTTAAAGCAGAAGGAGTTTGAGGGACAAACTGTCTGGTGGCCATGTTTTTACCCATGGAATGACCGCTGGTCATGTCCTAATGAGCAGAGGAGTTGTTTATGTCCTCCCCCAAGATTTCATATCACTTCCATAATTGTGAGGTTCCTTGGTTGAGCCACTGGAAGATGGCATTGGTTTCTGTTTGTGGTTCTGCACTTGAGACACATGACGGTCACCTGCATGATATCACAGTCCTTTTTTCCTTCCTTGCTTGCTCGTGGTCCCTGCTGCAGATCAACACAACCAGTAGATCATTCCCTCTGGAGAGCCTTTTTCTGTCTACTTGACCACAGCACAGGACAGACTGATGCAAGGTCACTCTGAGGTCTCCAGCAAGCCCTAACATTTGAAGGATTTGGTGAACTCCTGTGCCGTTCTCTGCATCATCATCGTTTTCCCCATATCCTGTGAGGGATGTGTCCTGAGATCTCTTGAGTTCCCACCAAGTGAGGGAAATTTCGGAACTTACTTTGATTAACGACTAATTTCTCATCCTGTTCTGCTTGGGACCAATCTTGGGGATTATGGCCAGGTTGATTTCTCAAAAGAATAAATGGTTAACCTTGATAACCATGATTAGAGAGGGCACAGTCAACATTATTCCCAAGATAGATGTCTCAGTCAGGTTTTAGTTCCTGGTTTGTCCTTTTGGTTTTTCCTCAAATTTTGTTAAGAGATTTGATGTGGACCAGGTGTAGAAAGATGGCAAGCCTTCTTGACCTCTGTGAGAGGTTCATACTGTCACAATCCTTAGGATCTGGTCTTTCCCACACTGTGGTCAGTGCATTTTCATACACTGAGATTTCCTATTGCAGACAAAAAAACTTAGTTGTAGATTTTCAAGACACCATGAAGCATACAGGTTAAATGAAACTAAAAAGCCAGCACAGATAAGTAATGGCCCTCGGGGAGAAACTGTACTGTTCAATTCTTCTCCTGGAAGAAGAAATTTGCCCAAGTCCTTGTCTTCAAATACAAATGAAGACAAAAGCCTGTTGGTGGAGGCCTGTAATACCAGCTAGCCGGGAGTCTGAGGCAGGAGGATCATCTGTTGTAAGGTAGAGCTACAGACTGAGTTCAAGGACAGCCTGTATAGGGTCCTGAGACTTTGAGTCAAAAGAAAATATCAATGGAGAAGGCTGGAAATATAGCCGAGTGGTAACATAAATCTATTATGTAGCAGGCCCTACGTCCAATACCCTGTATTGACAGACAAAAGTAAACATACACAAATAAATATAAACCCAGCCAAAGTCCGTAAATGGAATAGAAGGTATTTCCTACATAGACATCTCTCAGGAGTCACTGTAAGTATGAGATCAGACTGGGTCTCCTTTCTTGCTAGTGACAAGGTGCAAGGCAGTAATGTCACACTCAGGGACAACATGCTGGTAAGTTACTCACCAAATAGGACTGAAAGGTTGCAATCATAACCTTCATTGCCACTCTCTTTAACAATGCTTGACCCGGTAGTATCCCTGTTTCTCAGGACTTGGGACATAAGCTTCCTACAGCTCATCTTCAGTTTTGAGTCTCCTTCACGTTCTGAGAGTTCTCATGATTGATGTTGACTTGAGACACATCTTTGTGATTTCTGAGCTCTCTGTGTGGCCTTGGGTGCACTTGTGTAATGTGATGAGTGATGGAGGAAGGTCATTGGCTAATAAAGAAACTGCCTTGGCCCATTTGATTGGCCAGCCTTTAGGTGGGTGGAGTAAACAGAACATAATGCTGGGAGGAAGAGGAAGTGAGCTCAGACTCCATGCCTCTGCTCTCCAGGGCAGATGCGATGAAGCTCCGACCCAGGATGGACATAGGCTAGAATCTTCCCAGTAAGCACACCTTGGGGTGCTACAAACATTATTAGAAATGGGCTAGTCCAGGTGTGCGAGTTAGCCGAGAAGAGGCTAGATATAATGGGCCAAGCAGTGTTTAAAAGAATACAGTTTGTGTGTTGTTATTTCGGGGCATAAGCTAGCCAGGCGACCAGGAGCTCGGGCGGCAGGAACACAGCCCGCAGCTCCTACTACAGATGAGTCTTGCATTGCTTGGGGACTTCCAGTCATGAAAGGACTGTGTTTACATTGAAACTGTTATGGGCATGGGGTGGTCCTTGGCTATGCTTGGTAGCACATTGTGATTGGCCCAAGTACAATATGAGTTGTGGTTTCATAATGCTGCAGACTGATTTCAGGGATTCTTTTGCAGAGTCTACCTGGGCCTTTGGCATCACTTCTAAACACATCATGGAGGTCCCATGGAGTTCTTAACTGAGTATTTTATGGACATCATTCTACCATTCCAAGGTCTGTAATTCTCCATAGGATCAAGGACATCCACAGAAATATTTCTCTGAACCCAATTGTGATGGCTTGTACAAAGACTCATTGCAAGTGCAGGGACCTAGTGAGGGAACTTGCGAGCTCTAGGCAGCTACTCCAACCTAGCCTCTGCTATAAAGTTAAGTGCTTAAACCCTTGACCTTGTCCCACAATGTCTGCTTTATGGATCAGTGTGAGTGGCTACCACTTTAGACTGATCTTGTAACACCCTGCCCCCCACTTCAAATTCCTCAAGCACACTGCTGTTGTACCAGAATATTATCCAAACACAACCCCTGCGCTCCACATTACCCCAGAGGATTCCTAGTCCTCCTGTGAGTGGCAATGCAAAGGGTGTAACCTTCTCGGGAATCCTGACTTGGGTAGGTTTAGCTTCTGTGTGATGTGATCCTGAGACAGATCAAAGTTTGTTTATTTACAAAGACCATCACCAAACAGTTATTATTTACTAAAATACCTGTCCTCGTCCAAATAATTTGCTGAACCATTAATAAAGGATCCATATGTATTCACATACACCTCCAAATATGTTGCTGTCCTAGAAAACTAAAGATCCATATGAGTTCGCAGCTTAGATCCTAAAGTACTTGTAAGGTTCCTCTGAGTATCACTTAGCAGAAGACAAAATGTGAGTGCCCTCATAGATATCACACCCCCGCCGCACACCCCTTTCTCGTCATCTGATTAATACATAATTGAAGGACACCCAGGCAGGTCAGGAAAGGCATAGTTTCATGTAGAAGAGAAAGCAAAGAGACAAGCTTGACTATGCATGCTGGGGTCGGCTTGGACAGGCTGGGGAGTGGGTATAGACTATACTGCAGGAGGGTTTCTATGTGTTTATCAGTTATTAGCTTATTATTGGGGGTCTGTACACTCTGTTCTTCTTAGTTGCCCTAAAAGCCTCTGATGATCCAAGTGAACATCTGGGAGGGCATATCCCTTGTTGAAGTGATCAGAGGACCAGCCTTTCAGTTGCCTATAGGCCACACAGGTGGGGTGGGGTAGATGTGGTTTTATTCACCTGAGGATGTTGCTCATTGCTCCAGGTTGCTGCCTAGCAACCACTCTGCAACAGCCAGTGTGTAGCTTTGGAATGGTAGAGGAAGCTGTTGGAGGCCTGGAAACACATCCCTACCAGCCATTACGGGGTACCGTGGCAGTTTTAAGGGCAAAGGCTTCCTGGCAGGGTAAATCTTGTTCCTGGACGTTTGGCCATGAGAGGCAGAGCCCGCTCTCTACTGGGGAACAAAGGGAGAATCTGTAAGATGTGTCACTTGCTTTACTGTTTGTTCTTCCTTCTCACATGCCCTGTGACCTGCCGTCCCTGGACAGTGCACGTGTAATTCTGTCTGAATAGAAGGATGTGTCAGGGTGTACAAGTTATTTTCACTTTACTGACATTGAACTGATTTGCTCTACTCAAGTCTGTGGTGTCCTGTTCTGCTTGCACCGGACAGCTTGAAATGCCCTGTTCCAAATGTGTAAACATGTTCTCTTCTATGATCACCTGCCTACTGTTGTTAATATGGACTGGGATGTCACCATGTGCTTTTGTCTGAGACTTTGAGAGGGGAAGAAACTGTGTATTGGCTCCACCCTAATCCAGGGGGCAATTTGTTTGTTCTGCACATCTGAGTTTCGTAGCATATCTTCTCAGCCCCCGACTGACTAGGTGATGACCCAAATTGTCATTATAGTTCAGTTTGCCTGCTTTCTTTTCAATTATTTCTCCCTTTGGCACAGCAATGGTCATGTTTTTCTTTTTCCACAGTGGATCTCCTGTAGTAGGTGCTGTGTTTTCTTCTGGTCACATCTTCCCTCCCCTGATTCCTCATCGACGTGGAAATCTTCCTGTTCTCCCCTCTGCATCCAGCATCAGCACATGCTGTTCTTTAGAATACACAATGGTAGCATATTACCTGAGAAACCAAGAAAATTTGGGATCAACCTACCCCAGGACCCAGCAATACCACTCTTGGGAATATACCCAAGAGATGCCCTATCATACAACAAAAGTGTTTGTTCAACTATATTCATAGCAGCATTATTTGTAATAGCCAGAACCTGGAAACAACTTAGATGCCCTTCAATGGAAGAATGGATGAAGAAAGTGTGGAATATATACACATTAGAGTATTACTCAGCGGTAAAAAACAATGCCTTCTTTGGGGAGAGCTTGGGGGAATGGTATGGTTGGGATAAAGGAAGGGTGGATATGGGAGCAGGGAAGTATATATCTTAATTATGGGAGCCATTTTAGGGTTGACAAGAGCCTTGACTCTAGAGGGGTTCCCAGGGGTCCAGAGAGATGTCCCCAACTAGGTCCTTGGGCAGCTGAAGAGAGAGAGCCTGAAATGATCCAATCCTATAGCCATACTAATGAATATCTTGCATATCACCAAATAGAACCTTCATCTGGCGATGGATGGAGATAGAGACAGAGACCCATATTGGAGCACTGGACTGAGTTCCCAAGGTCCAAATGAAGAGCAGAAGGAGGGAGAACAAGAGCAAGGAAGTCAAGACCACGAGGGGAGCACCCACCCACTGAGACAGTGGGGCTAATCTAATGGGAGCTTACCAAGGCCAACTGGACTGGGACTGAAAAAGCATAGGATAAAACCAGACTCTATGAACATGGTGGACAATGAGGGTTATTGAGAAGCCAAGGACAATGGCACTGGGTTTTGATCCTACTGCATGTACTGGCTTTTTGGGAGCCTGATCTGTTTGGATGTTCACCTTCCTAGACCTGGATGGAGGGTGGAGGACCTTGGACTGCCCACAGGGCAGGGAATCCTGACTGCTCTTTGGACTGGAGAGGGAGGGGGAGGGGAGTGGACGTGGGGGGTGGGGGAGGGGAAGGGAAAAGGGAGGTGGGGAGGAGGCAGAAATTTTTAATATAAATAAATAAATAAATAAATACACAATGGTAAAGTTTCAAAGTTGGTGACAGAGCAGGATGGGTGTCATTGAACCATTCGCTCTAAGATCCACCTCCCTGGAGATTCCAGTGACTCACTTCAACCAACTACAGTATGTGCTGTGACTCTCTTGGCAAACTGGATACAGGACCTTTTGACAGGAGGGCCCATGCTCAGCTGCCAGCCCCACTGCCCCATACCCTGTAAAAGTTTATGCCTTATATGAATTACAACACTGTGTTCTTGGCCAAGGACTTTCAGAGTCATCTAAGTGGTCCCTGGAGTTGGCATCCATGCTCCTTGCTTCCCCTAGAGGTGGTCTTCTGTGGGGACCAGGTAGCCCCCTTTACTTTGCCCTCAGTTATTAGAGTTCTCCTGGTGTGACTCATCGTCTTTATCTCCTTCATACAATTATATGTGTGCACTGGATGACTGTCTGTGCATGTGTGCTACTGTGGGCCCTCATCCCTGTGTGGGTGGAGGTCTGAGGTTGGCTCTGGGTGTGTTGCTCTATTGCTCTCCATCCTGTGTTCTGAGACAGTTGTCTTGTAGGATCCTAGAACTCACCAGTGTGCCTCGATCAGGCCGATAGTCAGCCCCAGGAATCCGCTTCTCTCTGTCTATCAGCCCTAGGATTGTGGGAGTGCTCTGCCTGGTCAGCTTTTGAGTGAGGGTAGAGGATCCTACCTCAGCCCCTGTTGCCCATGAGCCAGACATTTTGCCAGCCCCATGGCTCCCCAGCCCAGTTTCATAGTATTTTATTTAATTGCAATCTTCCTTCACAAAATAATGGCCTTTTCTGGATTAATGATTCCCATAACCACAGTGTGCTCCCCCTGCCTGCCTAACCCTCTCTGGTGGGCAGTTTCCTGGATGATCAGATCAGGATGTGTTTCTCACACTCACAAGCTAGCAGCCAGCATCTTCATGAGTACTTTCCAGCATCTTAGGTGTGTGGTGCTTCTGCTGTCAAACCCTCACGCATGTTTTAAACGCTGGTGCTACAAGAGAGACTCTAATTATGCCTTGATTGCCGTTGTCATGGTGATGTGATTGGAATACCTTTCATCAATGCAATACGATTTACCTCTAGGATTGTTTCGTGCCACCCTCTCCCAGCCCTTGTGACATAGACAGACATTTTCCCCAACCCCACCATTCTCATTTTCTCTCAAGAGAGGTTGGAGGACATGTTCTCAAATGTCATGACTGAGCTTGAGGCCCTGTGAGGACTCTGGACAGGAGGTCGTGGCAGAGGTGTAGTTTTTAAATCTCATCCTGAAACCACTGTGCCAGAGGAAATCAATAACCTGCGAAAAAAAGAGATTTTTCTGACAGGATGGAGTGTGTGGTTGCCTAGGTTACCTGGAGAGAGAGAAAGAGCCAGGGCAGAAGGAGACTGTCACATGAACAGCCTCATTCTACAGGATGCAGCCCTAAAGCCAGAGTGTGGAGGAGCATGTTCAGTATTTTAGTGCCTTCTCAACATTAGCAGCTTCCTGAAGGGGTCTGAGCCTGTTTGTGAGATGCAAAGACAAGAAGAACAAAGACAGAGGCTCTGGCCACAAGCTACAGGGACTGTTGGATTTTCAATGAGGCTGTGCAGATGGGGCAGTCCCTCTCCTGATGGTAACAAGGAAAAGGGTCTGTCAACTCCTGTGGAACCATGTTCCCATTAGACAGATGCTATTCTTTCTGTGTTGGCCATCCTGTTAATGTTGCATGTGCTGGGTACATTCACAGATGTGGTGAAATGGAACATTGCAGGGTTGATGAAGATCTTCTCCCAGTCAGTGGGTCGCCTTTCTGTCTTAGTTACAGTGTCCTTTGCTTTACAGAAGCTTCTCAGTCTCATGAGGTCCCATTTATTCAATGTCTGTGCTGCTGGGGTTACACGCAAGAAGTGGTCTCCTGTGCCCATGTGTTGTAGAATAATTCCCACTTTCTCTTCTATCAGGTTCAGTGTGTTCGGATTGATATTGAGGTCTTTAATCCATTTGGACTTGAGTTTTGTGCATGGTGAGAGATATGGATCTATTTTCATTCTTCTATAGATTGACTCAAATAGGAAAGATTACACCCAAATAGAAAAGAATATACCTTCTTCTCTGCAGCTCATGGAACCTTCTCGAAAATTGACCACATACTCGGTAACAAAGCAAACCTCCACAGATACAAAAAAGTTTTAGTGACCACCTTGTCTTATCGGATCACCATGGATTAAAGTTAGAATAATGCATACACTTCAAAATGATTACACTATCATTACATCTAGGGCTTTCTGCAACTATAAGGTGGTGGTCCTGGAGAACACAGTCCCCAGTATCAAAATCTAGAAAGCAGCCACCACCTCCTGTGTGTCTTCTCTTTTTGCATTTTTTCTTCTTCATTTTTCTTAATCAACTCTGCTGTTGTTGCTGCTTCTTAGCAAAACTGGTAAAAACAAAATTGTAATCACTGAACATAGCACTCTGGCAATCAAGACGTTTAAAACCTTCAATCTTCTGGGGTGAAGAAAGCACTGTGCAACATTTAGAACTCTGATTAACAAACAAGGTGGTCACAAATTTTCCCGGCTTGAAGACTTCCACAACCTTCCTGATCAGGTCATCATAGGAGGTCTGATTTAAGTTTGTTTCAAAGCTAGCATAAGAGAATTCTGCTTCTGGAGTGATGTAAATAGTCCAGTATGTTCCATCCGATTTCATTCCATTCACTGAGTAGCCACAAGGATTGAACAGTGTGACATCAATGATAGAACCTGGTATCAGGTCATGAATTCCACTCTCACGAGTGACATCCTTTGCAGTAACATTATCTTTCATGTAGAACTGCTCCATAACTGCTGGGTCAAGCTCACTCATCAGAATTTCCAGGGTTTGATCTGGCTGACTGATTACTCGGCTCTCTGGGAAATCCAAAGTATACAAGTACCAACAGTCAGAATTCATACGTCCCACATAATACGCTGCTCCATTTGGGAAAATTGCATTAAGAAACTCGATTTCTTCCTGGAAATTCCGGTGTGGGTACCCTTGGTGAGAAGGCTTCATGAAATTCTTACGAGAATAAAGGAAGCTTTGAATTGAGTCAAACCCACTGTAATCCCTTGCAAGCTTCAACAGGGGAACCAGTGCTTTCAGTAAGAGGGTGGTACCACATGTCTTCAAAATGAAACGTCTCTTGGAGACAAACATGCTACTCTCACTGAGTACATAAGCTTCCTGCTTCCTGTCAGTCTTTGTCACACTTATGATTGAGCATTGCACATCCTTCAAAAGGACATCCCACTCAGATCTTGGGATCGTGCGAAGATCCCCAGATCCCTGGCTGGCTTCGGACTGTTGCCTGGAGAACCAGACCTCCAGCAGTTTCTCGGTCCCTTCGAAAAAATGTGCAGCTTCCATCACGGTGAGACTAGCAAACAACCAACAACCACAGAAAATCAACTAAATTAAATCTCTTCTCCCGCCGCTCCCGCTGCCGTGGATTGTTCCAGCTGTGTTACTAAAGTCCAGGTTCCTTTTTTTTTCTTTGCTATAATTTTATATTAACTGTTTTTTTTAAAAGGACTAATAAAATTGTCCCGGCTATTTTTGTGAGCGAAAGTTGAACGTGAGTCTGTTGGAAATAGAGGCAGATACAGTTCAGTCTCTTGTAGTCCGCTGCTTTCCCGTTTGAGAGAGTTGAATGAGCACTAGCTAATGTCGGCGGCCATACTGTGTAAGCCTCACCACCATATCCTTATTTCTTTACACTTGACTGCATATATCAAGATTCCATTCTTTGCGAATATAGCTTGTGAGCAAGCTGTTTGCCCAGCATATGTGAACTAAGATTTGATTCTCTAGCAACACACACACACACACACACACACCTCTCAGTTGCACAATTTGTGTGCACTGTCAATTCTTTTTCCACTCACCTGTTGGGCATTTTGGTTTCCATATTTTGGCTAGCTACTACAAATAAAGCGGCCATTAGCAGCGAATGCAAAGCTTTGTGTGGAGAGAAGTTTTCATTAGGGCAAAGATCCCAAAGTACAATCTCTGGGGGACAGAGGCGTTCACTAGGACAATGACCCCAAACTACAAACTCTAGGTGACAAGACAATTATAGATTTCCTTAGTTTCATTTAAACATCCATCAAAACCACTTGTAAAACTCAGAAGGCCAGAGCTGGGTGGTGGTGGTGATCACCTTTAATCTCAGCACTCAGGACGGCAGAGGCTAGAGGATCTCTGATTTCGAGGCCAACTTGGTTTACAAAGTGAGTTTTAGGACAGCCAGGGCTGTAACAGAGAGTTACCCTGTCTTCAGAAAAGAAAAAGAAAAAGAAGAAAAGCTCTCAGGGGTAGTGCTGTGACCTATATATTAAATATGGGGTATAGAATATGAACTGTGAGAATAACACCTGCTACATATATCCAATATGCACATGTTTTACTAGACAAATAAAAACACTGCCCCCTTTTCCTTCAGTAACTTTTGGAGCCTAAACAAACAGGGCAGCATATGGTATACGCTATAAGTTTAGAAGATTGGGAGTGTAAGAAAATAAAAAGCTTGAGCTAGAGACGAATCAATTTTGTAGTGTTCACGTGACATCAGAGGACCCTGAGTTCAGTCTCTATTAAGTCAAAAAAACAAACAATCCCAAAACTTCATGAAATAATATACAATCAAAACCAAAACTATTAGAAGTTATTTATGTTTGATACATATAGAATGCGCGCGCGCACACACACACACACACACATTTCACTGGGGCAATTCATACCCCTAATCTGGTTTCATACACTTGCAGTGCTATTGTAAATTTTACCTCCCTCTCTAGTGGACTCTGTTGAGTGACAATAATAGAGACTATTTAAAATACATCCTATCAAGGAAGAGATATTATTCACTGCTGCAACATTTTTGCCATTGTTTTGTTTGCCATGTACACACATGCAAATGTTGGCATGTCTGTGCTTATGTGATTTTTTTTTTTTTTTTAGGTATAGGGCCTGGTGAGATTCTCACCATCCACGTTGGCATGTCAACTGATGTTGTCATTGTGTAGGTCTTGTTTAGGTGAGCATAGTGTTGAGATTTTATGGGTGCAGCTTCCCTGGCACATATAGAAGACACTTTTCCTTCGCAGACGTCCTGGTTCTCTGGCTCTTACAATCTTTCTTCCCCATGTTTCAGAATATTCCCTAAGCCTTTGGTATAGGGGTTGTGTTGTTGATGTATTCGTTGGGGATGTGCCCCCACAATCATTCTCCCTGCTTTCCCTATTGTGCATTTCTCTAATAGCCTCCCTCTGTTGCAAAGAGGAAGAGTGAGATGTACTATGATCATCTATGCACATAAGGATAAGTGTTTAGAATGTGCTTGGAAAGTGTCCTGGTCTAGGAAGTGGCAGTGGTGGGCTACCCTCTAGTACCCATGCCCTCACTATATTCTAACATTTTGTTTGTTTGTCTTTCATGTTTTTTGTTTTTTTCTTCTCCTTGTATATTGCTGTATTAGGTTTTAGGACTCTTTGTGTGTTTCCTTCTTTTTTGAGACAAGGTTTCTCTGTAGCTTTGGAGCCTGTCTTGGAACTATCTCTTGTAGACCAGGCTGGCCTCACACTCACAGAGATCTGCCTGCCTCTGTCAGATTAGGTTTTAGGATTCTTTTGCTTTTTTTTCTTTTGTGCTGATGTAAAGTTTTTCCACACAATATGTTTTGATCATGTTCTAACCCTACTCCAGTTCCTCCCACATTCATTTGTCCTGGCCAAGTATTCTGGAGCTTGGGGTCTGCCCTGAAATGTGGATGATAGACTCAGTAACATTCCAGTGTAGAAAACTGGTTTTCCCTTTGCCGGCAGGCATCAATTGCAAATAGCTACATGGTCAGTGGTGAGACACTATGTCTAATTCCCTTTCTCAATGCTGGGGCCCTGTCTGGCTTGAACCTGTACAGGTCTTGTGCACACTACCAGTCTTGGCGAGTTCTTAGATGTATTGGTCCTGTTTGGTCAAAAAGACTATTTTTCCGTTGAGTCACCATTGTCTCTGGCTTTCACAGTCTTTTCTCCTTGTCTTCCACATACCTTCCTAACCCTTGCAAAGAGGCTTGTGATAAAGACATCACATTTTGGACTGAGTGCTCCAAAGTCTCTCACTCTCTGCACATTGTCCAATCATGTTTCTCCATGTTAATTTTCATATGATGCAAGAAAAAGCTTGTGCAGTGTCCATTGAGAGATATTTGTGGGTATAGCAGTATTTCATTGAGAGTCAGTTTCTACCTATCAGCATTGTTTGTAATAGCCAGAACCTGAAAACAACCTAGTTTGCCCTTCAATGGAATAATGGATGAAGAAAGTATGGAATATATACATATTAGAGTACTACTCAGCAGTAAAAAACAATGACTTCTTGAATTTTGCATGCAAATGGACGGAAATAGAAAACACTATCCTGAGTGTGATAAGCCAGACCCAAAAAGAGGAACATGGGATGTACTCACTCATATTTGTTTTCTAGTCATAAATAAAGGACATTGACCCTATAATTCCTGATCCTAGAGAAGCTAAATAAGAAGGTAAACCCAAAGGAAAACATATAGGCATCCTCCTGAATATTAACCTTCATCAGGCGACGAAAGGAGACAGAGACAGAGACCCACATTGAAGCACCGGACTGAAATCTCAAGGTCCAAATCAGGAGCAGAAGGAGAGAGAGCACGAGCAAGGAACTCAGGACCGCGAAGAATGCATCCACACACTGAGACAATGGGGATGTTCTATTGGGAACTCACCTAGGCCAGCTGGCCTGGGTCAGAAAAAGCATGGGATAAAACTGGACACGCTGAACATAGCAGACAATGAGGACTACTGAGAACCCAAGAACAATGGCAATGGGTTTTTGATCCTACTGCACATACTGGCTTTGTGGGAGCCTAGGCAGTTTGGATACTCCTCCTACTAGACCGGGATGGAGGTGGATGGTCTTTGAACTTCCCACAGGGCAGGGAACCCTGATTGCTCTTAGGGCTGACGAGGGAGGGGGACTTGATTGGGGGAGGGAAATGGGAGGTGGTGGTGGGGAGGAGGCAGAAATCTTTAATAAAAAAAAATTCTCTGTACCCCCAGCTTGGGTGTAAAGGGTTCAGAACTGGAAGCCCACTCTTGGTCTGTGCATCAATGAAAAGACCTTAAAACTTTTAATGGACAAAAATAAATAAATAAATAAATAAATAAATAAATAAATAAATAAATAAGAAGAGACTGGATACAAAAACAGGATCCAACATCCAACATTCTGTTGTTTACAAGAAACATCTCAACATCAAAGACAGACATATGTCAGAGTAAAGGGCTGGGAAAACGTTTTCCAATCAAAAGGACGTAAGAAACAAGTGGATGTGGCTATCTAAATATCTAACAAAATTGATTTCAAACTAAAATCATTCAGAAGAGATGGAGAAGGACACTTTATACTCATAACCGGAACAATTCATCAATATGAAGTCTCAACCTGAATATCTATGCCCCCAATATAAAAGCACACACTTATGTAAAAGAAACTAAACTCAAACCACATATCAAATCCAACACTCTACTAGTAGGAGATTTCAACACTTCTCTCTCAACAATGGACAGGTCAACCAGACAGAAATTTAAAAGAAAAATAAGAGAACTAACAGATGTAATGAATCAAATGGACTTAACAGACATCTATAAAATGTTCCTCCCAAGCAGGAAAGAATATACCATCTCAGCATCTCATGGAACCTTCTTGAAAATTGAGCACATACTCGGTAACAAAGTTAGCATCCACAGATACAAAAATATTGGAGTAACCACCTGTGTCTTATTGGATTACCATGGAGTAAAGTTAGAATTTAATGACAATTCCATCCCCAGAAAGCCTACAAACTCATGGAAACTGAACAGTCAACTACTGAAAAACCCCTTGGTCAAGGAAGAAATAAAAAAATTAAAGTCTTCCTTGAATTCAACAAAAATAAAGACACAACATAACCAAACCTATGGGACACCATGAAACCAGTGCTAAGAGGAAAGTTCATAGCACTAAGTGCCCATATAAAGAAAACAGAGGAAGCTCACATTAGAGACTTAAGAGCACACCTGAAAGCTCTAGGAAAAAAAGAAGCAGACTCACCCAGGAGGAGTAGAAGACTGGAAATAATCAAACTGAGGGCTGAAATCAACAAAATAGAAAAACAGAAAACAATCCAAAAAATCAGTGAAACAAAGAGATGGTTGTTTGAGAAAATTAACAAGATTGAAAAACCCCTATGCACACTTATCAAAAGGTTGAGGGACAACACCCAAATTAACAAGATCAGAAATGAAAAAGGGGACATAGCAACAGACACTGAGGAAATTCAAGAATCATTAAGTCTTACTACAAAAGCCTGTATGCCACAAAACTGGAAAATGTAAAAGAAATGGACAATTTTTTTAGATAAGTACCATATATGAGAATTAAATCAAAACCAGGTGAAGAATTTAAATAGACCTATAAGTCATGAAGAAATAGAAGCTGTCATCAAAAACCTCCCCCCCCCAAAAAAAGCCCAGGAACAAACGGTTTTAATGCAGAATTCTACTAGAACTTCCAAGAAGAGCTAATACCTATACTCCCCAATGTGTTCCACATAATAGAAACAGAAGGATCATTGCCAAACTCTTTTTATGAAGCTACAGTTACCCTGATACCAAAACCACACAAAGACTTAATCAAGAAAGAGAATTACAGACCAATCCCACTCATGAACATTGATGCAAAAATTCTCAATGAAATACTGGCAAACTGAATCCAAGAACACACACAAAAAAATCATCCATTATTCATGTTCTCCCTCCTTCTGCTCCTCATTTGGACCTTAAGAGCTCAGACCGTTGCTCCAATTTGGGTCTCTGTCTCTCTCTCGATCTATCGCCAAATGAAAGTTCCTGTGCCATTCTCCTTGGCCTCTCGTCAGCTCTCATTGTCCGCCACATTCTGAGAGTCCGGTTTTATCCCATGTTTTTTCAGTAGCAGTCCAGCTGGCCTTGGTGAGCTCCCAATAGATCGGCCCCACTGTCTCAGTGGTTGGGTGCACCCCTCATGGTCCTGACTTCCTTGTTCATGTTCTCTCTCCTTCTGCTCCTCATTATAACCTTGGGAGCTCAGTCCGGTGCTCCAGTGTGGGTCTCTGGCTCTATCTCCATCCATCGCTAGATGAAGGTTCTATGGCGATATGCAAGATATTCATCAGTATGATTATAGGATAGGTTCATTTCAGGTTCCCTATCCTAAGGAGGGAGAACATGAGCAAGGAAATCAGGACCATGAGGCGTGCATCCACCCACTGTGACAGTGGAACTGATCTATTGGGAGCTCTCCAAGGCCAGCTGGACTGGGACTGAATAAGCATGGGTTGAAACTGGACTCTCTGAACATGGCGGACAATGAAGGCTGATGAGAAGCCAAGGGCAATGGCACTAGGTTTCGATCCTAATACATGAACTGGCTTTGTGGGAGCTTAGCCTGTTTGGATGCTCACCTTCCTGGGCCTGGATGGAAGTGGGAGGACCTTGGTCTTCCTGTAGGGCAGGGAATTTGGACTGCCCTTCAGTATTGAGAGGGAGGGGGAATGGACTGGGGGGAGGAGAAGAGGAGTGGGGATGGGGGAGGGGAGTGGGGGGAGGGGGCAATGTGTGGGAGGAGGGGGAGGGAAATGGGAAACGGGGAGCAGTTGGAAATTTTAATTAAAAAAGAATAAAAAAAAATCATCCATTATGATCAAGTAGGCTTCATCCCAGAGATGCAGGACTGCTTCAACATACAAAAATCTATCAATGTAATCCATAATAGTAATAAACTGAAAGAAAAAAAATCATATGATCACTTCATTAGATGCTTAAAAAGAATTTGACAAAATTCAACACCCCTTTATGATAAAGGTCTTGGAGAGATTATGAATACAAGGATCATATCTAAATATAATAAAGCAATATACAGCAAGCCGACAGATAACATCAAATTAAATGGAGAGAAACTCAAAGACATTCCACTAAAATCAGGAACAAGACAAGGCTGTCTACTATTTCCATATCTTTTCAATAGTGCTTGAAGTTGTAGCAATAGCAAAAAGACAACATAAGGAGATCAAGGGGATTTGAATTGGAAAGGAAGAAGTTAAGCTTTTGTTATTTGCAGATGATGTGACAGTGTACATAAGTGACCCCAAAAACTCTACCAAAGAAGTCCTACAGCTGATAAATATCTTTAGTGATGTGGCAGGATACAAGATCAACTCTGAAAAATCAGTAGCCCTCCTATATACAAATGATAGAGAAGCTGAGAGGGAAATCAGAGAAGCATCACTTTTCATAATAGACACAAATAGCATAAAGTATCTTGTGGTAACATTAATGAAGGAATTGAAAGACCTATTTGACAAGAACTTTAAGTATTTCAAGAACGAAATTGAAGAGGATACCAGAAAATGGAAGGATCTCCCATGCTCTTGGATTGGTAGGATCAACATAGTAAAATGGCAATTCTACCGAAGGCAATCTATAGATACAATGTGATCCTTATACAAATCCCAAAAAATTTCTTCACAGACCTTGAGAGAACAATAATCAATATTATATGAAAAAACAAAAAAACCTAGGATAGCCAAAACAATCCTATACAATAAAGGAACTTCTGGAGGCATTACCATCCTTGACTTAAAACTCTATTACAGAGCTACAGTAATGAAAACAGCTTGGTATTGGCATTAAGACAGAGATGTTGACCAATGGAATCAAATAGAAGACCCAGATATTAATCAGCAGTCCTATGAATACCTAGTTTTTGACAAAGAAGCTAAATGTATTCAATGGAAGAAACAAAGCATCTATCAAATGGTGCTGGCATAACTGAATGTCTACCTGTAGAAGAGTAAAAACTGATCCATATCTATCACCATGCACAAAATTCATGTCAAAATGAATTAAAGATAGCAATATAAGTCACACCACACACAGGAGGTCCCATTTATTTATTGTTGCTCTTATTATCTGTTCTACTGGGATTATATGTAGGAAGTGCTCTCCAGTGCCCGTGTATTGCAGGCGACTTCTCACTTTCTCTTCTATAAGGTTAAGTGTGGTGCATCCTCTTTAAGGTTAAGGTAAAGAGGATGCAAATAAATGTCTTAATAAAAACCATAAAATACAAATGGTTGAGTAAAATATTGAAAATATTTCAAGACAATAAAGTAGAACTTAATAAAGAAGTAGAATCACTAAGACAACCCAAACTAAAATAATACTGAAAATGAAACCTCAGAATCAAACAAAAACTCCAGAGCAACACAAACAGATTAAAAGACAAAGAAGGAAACCAATTTTGATTGTGAGCATTGATCCAAAAATATTCAATAAAATACTCAAAAACCAAATCCAAGAACATATCAAGAACATCATTCAACACGATAAAGAGGGCTTCATAACAGAGAAACAGGGATGGTTCAACATATGAAATTCCATCAATGTAAACAACCACTGAAAGAAAAATTCACATTATTATCTCATTAAATGCTGAAAAAGTCTTTGACAAAATCCAACACCAACACCCTTACATGACAAAAGCTTTAGAGAGATCAGTGACACAAGGGACATATCTAAACCTAATAAAAACAATATACACCAAGGCAAATCAAATTAAATGGAGAGAAATTTAAAGCAATTTCACTAAAATTAGAGACAGACAAGGCTGTCTACTCTTCGTATCTATCCAATATTATACTTGATGTTCTAGCTAGAACAATAAGACAACAAAAGGAGATCAATGGGATTCAAATTGGAAAGAAAGAAGTCAAAGTATCATTATTCATAGATGATGATGGTATACATAAGTCACCTCAAAAATTGTACCAGAGTAACCCTACATCTGATAAAGAACTTCAGTGAAGTGACTGCATGCAAAATTAACTTTAAAAAAGTAGCCCTCATATGTACAAACAATAAACAGTCTGAGAAAGGAATCAGGGGAACAATACCCTTCACAATAGTCACAGATAATATAAAGTAACTTTGGGTTGTTCTAACCAAGGAAATGGAAGACCTGTTTGAGAAGAACTTCACATCTTTAAAGAAAGAAATTGGAGGAGACAGGACGAGATATTTGAAGATTGTAAGATCCCCTATGATCTTAGATCAGTAGGATTAACATCATAAAATGGCCATCTTACTTACAGCAATCTACAGATTCAATGCAATCCCCATCAAAATTCCTACAAAATTCTTTGCAGACCTTGAAAGACCAATACTCAATTTCTTAAGGATAAACAAAAACCCAGAATAACTAAAACAATCCTGTACAATTAAAGAACTTTCAGATGTACTACTATCCCTGATTTCAAGCTTTAATACAAAGCAATAATAATAAAAACTGAATGATATTGATGTAGTTTGCTCAATATATGTGAATTGAAGATGTATATGTAATCCACACATTTGTGGTCACTTGAACTTTGAGAATGAAGCTAAAATTATACATTGAAAAAAAGAAAGCATTTTCACCAAATAATATTGGTCTAACTGGATGTCACCGTGTAGAAGAATGTAAATAGTTTATATCGATCACACTCCACCAAACTTAAGTCCAAGTGCATCTAAGACCTCAACATAAATACATACACACTGAACCTGATAGATGAAAAGGTTGGTATTGGTATAAGAGAGAACT